>NW_013666643.1:281277-303962 GCF_000517525.1 Limulus polyphemus | reverse complement strand
GCAGACATGCCGCTGTGCCACTGGGGGGGCTTTTTATTTTGATGTTTTGAGCTCTTTTGTGTTTAGAACAACATATATTACTTTTTAAAGTATCAAATTGAATTTTTGTTCGATAAAAATCTTTCAAATGCGACTGTAACTTTTTTTCTCCCAAACTTTGTCTTCAAAATAAGGGTGCGTCTTATATTTCGAAAAATACGGTATTCATTTACGATCTTAATCCCAACTAGTTTTGGGTCGGCCGATATTATTTTCAAGCTCTCTAACCACCAGGCTATGCCAAGACCGTACATATACAACGACTTAACATAGAATAATTTACAGTCACTGCTTCTCTAATCTTTATCAATTTGATGTTTTCGTATTCACGTATTTAAATACGAGCAAATCTTGTAAAATATTTACAGTACTTTTACTTATCGCAAAAAAATATATGTTTATATATAGGTGTGGTTGTCTAAACACAAACATGACATGGGATTTGGCATGAAAGTGTACGTTGCTTACAAAGGCTTCCATAATATGTATTTAAGAATTTTTAATAATTCTACTTAAGAGAAAATGTACTTCAATAGTGATCTTCAATTAATGTTTTAATTTTGACTCAGTACGATCACTACATAGAAAAGAAGTCTTTTAACTGAGACGTAGGAAATTATAAATATATATCAGTAAATAAAAAAGGATATTTGAAATAAATTTTCAAAAAATAACTTATTAGCGTTACAGTCAATGTTATTGTTGGCAAACTGAAAACTTCTTTGGTGGTTTGTTCTGAAGCATAATTGTGAGTAAATTTTAATAATATTTGCCTCCAAGTCTGTTTTTACAGCAATCAGTTTCACTTTACCTAGCAAAAGTAAAAGTGTGTACTGATAATTAACTTTTACAAAATTCCAGTATTTTTCTTCAAAACCAAGTTTGGTAACATTAAACATAAGTGTATCATACCCGTCATGTGCATTGTTGTAACATTAAACATAGATGTATCATACCCGTCATGTGCATTGTTGTAACATTGAACATAGGTGTATCATACCCGTAATGCATATTGTTATAACATTAAACATAGGTGTATCATACCCGTCATGAGTATTGTTGTAACATTAAACATAGGTGTACCATACCCGTCATGTGCATTGTTATAACATTAAACATAGGTGTATCATACCCGTCATGCGTATTGTTGTAACATTAAACATAGGTGTACCATACCCGTCATGTGCATTGTTCTATGTTCAAATAGGTCACAGGTGGATTTAATTTATTATTAAAAGTTTTAAGCCACATCAAACTAAACACACTTTACACTGTAATATTTGAATTGTTTGAAACTATTACAAACTCAAACACACATTACATAATGTAATATATGAAAATTTTTAAAACGACATCAAAGTCAAACACACATTATATGCTGTAATAATTGACTGTTTTTAAACTACACCAAAGTCAAACACGCTTTACGTAGTCTAATAAAGATTGATTTTAAACTACACCAAAGTCAAACACGCTTTACACACTATAATAAAGACTGATTTTAAAGTACACCAAAGTTTTTGTTTGCTTGTTTGTAATTAAGCACAAAGCTACACAATGGGCTATCTGTGCTCTGCCCACCACGGGTATCGAAACCCGGATACTAGCGTTGTAAGTCCACAGACATACCGCTGTGCCACTAGGGGCACATAAAAGTCAAACACACTTTACGCACTATAATAAAAGACTGATTTTAAAGTACACCGAAGTCAAACACGCTTTACAAACTGTAATATTTAACTGTTTTCCTCGACGCTATGTCCTATTGGATTTCAGTATCGTTTCTTTTTTCTTTTCGAATTATTTAAATTTAGGATATTGGGTCTAAAACCGTTTGATATTAGAAAATGATATATATATATATCTAGGACTAAAATGACAAAATATGAAGTATAAAATAATACTTCCTACACGTCAACTTCAGGGGAATCAAACGCTTAGAACTTTCTGAATTTAAGCCACAGCTGTCTGTTAATCAAAACAAGAAAATTAAAGAGATGTTTACTTATTAGTTACTTCATGGTAAGATAACCAAAGTCATGTGCACACATAACATGTGCTGCTGGAGAAAGTACTTCGTCACATGAATGAGGGAATGACGGGTAATATTTTCTAGAACGTCGCAGCACCTTTAATTGAGATGATTTGGTTGTTTATCTTAAATCATACTATTTATCAATGTCTCCTAAATCGCCAACATCAACAGACCTTACTAACTATAGCAAGCTCAATGACAGTTTCTATGTCGTGGGACTGAAGAGACAGACACTAAACATTCATTAACATTACAAACAGTGTTAATTACAAACAGTCGAAACTAGGTCAACACTGGGCCAGTTGAAGCTGTACATGGGCTAATTCCACTGGTGATAAACTAATGACTAAAGACAGACGAAGCAACAAAAAATGGAAGAGTAGTGGTAAGATGTATCTGCCGTGATTTTTCGCATGTGAAATATTATTTCTCCGAGCCCTAGAATATGAAATATTATTTCTCCGAGCCCTACAATGTGAAATGTTACTTCTCCGAGCCCTAGAATATGAAATATTATTTCTCCGAGCCCTAGAATATGAAATATTATTTCTCCGAGCCCTACAATGTGAAATATTATTACTTCGATACCGAGAACGTGAAATATTATTTTTACGAGCCCTAGAATGTGAAATATTATTTCTCCTAGCTCTAGAATGTGAAACATTATTTGTTCGAGCCCTAGAATGTAAAATATTATTTCTCCTAGCGCTAAAATGTTAAATGTTATTTCTCCGAGCCCTAGAATGTAAAATATTATTTCTCCTAGCGCTAAAATGTGAAATGTTATTTCTCCTAGCGCTAAAATGTGAAATGTTATTTCTCCGAGCCCTAGAATGTGAAATATTATTTCTTCGAGCCCTAGAAAACACAGAAAAATCAGAAAATGTGCTATTAGCAAATTTCGCGATATTTATTGGCTGTTTCGTAACACTTTAATTTCATTAGATGATTAATGTTAACATCTTTAATTTACAAAATTGAGCTAATTAAGCCAAAGCCTCATTATTTCTAATAACACGCTGCTGAGGTCACAACTTAATCACATCAATCCTTCTGTTACTTTTGAAAATATTGGGACCAGTTGTTTTTATTAGCGACTGTACTTACTATTGTACGAGACAATATTAAACAAAAAGTTATATTACGAAAGCATTTATGTTTTTGTTTCCGTGATACAATCCATTATTTACGCAAATATTCAAATATAACTTTTACTTTAGCATCCTGAATACATTTAGCAGCCACGTCCTACAGAGCATTACAAAGATAATGGAGGAATAGATCAGATAACCAGACAGTAGTACAGGTACTTGTACTTTTTATCAGCAGAGACAGGATAGTGGCTAAAATAAAGCAGTTGTGATAATTATCATTAAATATAATTACGATACGATAATGATGATGTTAATAGGAAGGTAGAAGTTGTAAGAGTCATTCTAGTGATTATTAAGATAAAAGTAGAAATATGATGATGATAATGTTAGTAGTTGAATGAAACTAACAACACAGATGGATATTGTAGCTGTCAGAATAAAATTATAAATGATGATGGCAATACAGATCATGATGGTAATTAGTATTGTTGAGGTAGCAATAGAGATGGAGCTGATGATTATTTTACTAAAAGTAGAGATTACGATGTTAGTTAATAGGTTAGAAGTAGACACAGAGGTGGAGCCTGTGATTATTATACTAAACGTAGAGACGATGGTGTTAGATGGTAGGGTAGAAATAGCTATAGAGGTAGAACTGGTGATTACAAGAGTTAATATGTAAAGGTTGTGGAAATATTTGGTGGGAGTAAAGTAAAGATTCCTTTCAGAATGTCATTAGAAAATCTATGGAATAGCTATATAGAAACTCTATGGAATCCTGTATAATTATATAGAAATTCTATAGAATCCCGTATAATTATATAGAAACTCTATGGAATCCTGTATGATTATATAGAAAATATATAGAATCTTGTATAAGTATATAGAAAATCTATGGAATCCTGTATAATTATATAGGAACTTGATTGAGTTTTGCGCTAACTTAGTCGTTTTAGCATTGGCTGACTGTCATGGTTAGCATTGTTTGATACCTTGTAAGCCTAATTCGAAACGAACAAACTCCTTGAAAAAACAAACATGATAAATAAATATTTTAGAAACATTACTTAAGATTCATAACTTCGTTTGTTGTACAATGAAATACAATACAAAATTTGTTTTTGAAATTACTCTTGATATACAATAGTTTAAGTCGAATAATCAAATCCACATGTTTATCCTGATGAACACTTAATCGGCAATGTCTTGTCCTTCCCTGTCTAAGCAGAAACAATATAAAAACTACAGTGGTTAAAGATTAGATGTTAGATATAAGGGTGTGGCATAACCATACAGAGTTAACAACTGTAGAAACCGTGTGCATAAGATTATAAAATGTACATTATATTTACATCGTTTTCGTCCCCCTTCATAAATATGCGCACCTACAAACACACATTATCGTGCTATATCCTAGTTTCTCTTTTTGAGTCTAAGCATAATTAAGGTAATTCGTTGGTGTCGTTTACAGTCTGAACGTTCGATACCATGTAGTAGATTTCCCGCTCTTTGTAATAGTTTTGGAAAGGGGGGGGGGAAGTAGCTTAGCATTCTTCTTCTTTAACATTAGAGCTGATAAACACTACTGAACAAAGTCGAGGTGGGTGGAGTTGAGTGCGTTGATTACCTCCAGCAGTGACTATCAGCCTTCCATTAAAGTTTACACGTGCTGGACTTATTACAGAGAGCTGGAATTTCAAACTAGATAACATGGTTATCTACTTACCGACATTGTACTAAATCTATCCATCCATTCTTCTGTCCATCTATCTAATTCCTTCCGGATGATCATCGTTAATACCCTAACTAGATATTATTTTTATATACTTATAACTATATAATTCCTAAACTGACGAATCACGCGTAGATCTTATGTTTTATTAGTTCCTTTGAGATTATGACTGTATTCTGCACTTGGCTGTTTCTTCGGAGATTTTTGTAGTTGGAATTATTACGTCTTTTTTTTTTCAGCACGTTCACTAAAGTCGACGGAAAACATTATCGCCCCCAACCACGTCTGATGAACAGCTGAAAATATTAACTAAACTTGTAGTGTTTATAATATCAGGTTTACCGTTTTGCTTGCAATGCTTATCTGCGATAAGCTACATGTAATAAGAATAGACATCACGTGTGGTTTGTGATATGACTTTCCAATCTGATACCTGTACTTTTAACATTTAACAGTAATTTAACATTTAAGGTAACTTTTCAAAATTATTTTTGTAATATTGTACTTTTACGTGTAATTTTCAACTTGAGTATGGAAGCACGTTATGTTAATAAAATAAAAAAATTGGCAAATAGTGATTTCTAAGCATAATGAATTGATTTATTTTTGGGGCAACATACTACACGTTTCTACAGCACATTGGTTTGTCTTCTTTCTGTTGAAACTTGTAGTTCATTGCCCAAAAATAAATAAATTCGTTATGCTTAGAAATCATTGTTTGCCAATTTATTATTAACCTTTGAACTATGATGTTAGCTTTCACGTTTAATTTATAACGTAACCTTTCAACATGATACTCATAGTGTTACCTTTCATATATAGTCTGTAACACTAACGTTCTGTGCCTTTAGCATACTGTTATCAACAAGTGCACTTACTCAGTTGTTAAAAGACAAAAACAATAAAACATCACTCGGGATACTGTACCATTGAGGCAACAGTACTATCTTCGTTGCAGTAGGAAAGATACAAGACGTGAGAGGGAGGTGTTTTTTTCTTCTCTTTGTATATATACGTACTTGAGATTACAGCACTGCCTAATGTAGTGAATAACAGTTGTTTATTTAGAAATTATTGTTGAGTAATTAGAATACATTAATTATTCATGGGTCAATTTTAGTCTTATGCTACCACTATGAGAATGAAAACAAAATACAAAATTTTATGCTGATTTTAGTTCAAAGCAAGAAAATAACATTCGACAACATATGAAGTCCTTACCCTGTCAGTTAATTAAACAAGGTTTGCAGAAATAGTTTAAATCTAAAACTCTAGGGTTACCCAAAAGTATAGCTAATTCTACTACACCCTGTGTAGGCGTGGTTAGTTTTGTTGTTAGTGATTTTTCAGCGCAAATCTAAAAAATGAGTTATCTGCGCTTTGTCTACCGAGAGGAATCGAACCCCCACATTTTAGTGTTGCAAGCCTGCTGACTCAACGAGGGACAGGGCGTGGTTAGATACAATAAAGTTTTTTAAAAAATACATAAATATTAACACGATTTTGTTTAGTTGAATTCATTTCGAAGTGGTTAAAATATAAAAATATTTGTAATAGTGAAAACTGCTGAACCCAAATGTGGCCCGGCATGGCCAGGTGGTTAGGGCGCTCGACTTGCAATCTGAGGACCGCGGGTTCGAATTCCCGTCCCACCAAATATGCTCGTCCTTTCAGCCGTGGGGGCGTTATAATGTGACGTTTAATCCCACTATTCGTTGGTAAAAGAGTAGCCCAAGAGTTGGCGGTGGGTGGTGATGACTAGCTGCCTTCCCTCTAGTCTTACACTGCTAAATTAGGGACGGCTAAAGCAGATAGCCGTCGTGTAGCTTTGCGCGAAATTCTAAACAGACAAGCAAACAAACTGAACCCAAATATTAAAAAGAAAAATTAAATTACTGTTCGACCACGTTAATGATTTTGATACAATTATCTAAATGACGTTTCACATCGATTTTATTTATTTTTTTCTATTTACAGTGCATCATTTTGACCCGTATGATTCATTGTCAAAAGAATCAATAAGTAGTATTGACAGGAGTTTCAACTCTAAGCTTTATGATAGTACACTCATTGTACAGTCATAAAAAAGAAAGAAACATAAATTAGAAACTTCAGTAGCAATGTGGGAAAAATTTCAATAATTCTACTAACTTCATGCAGTTGCATTACTGCCACTAGTCTTGAGAAGATGACAAGTGTAACTCAAAATGAAGATGGTTGAATGTAGTGTGTAATTTGGAAAGACAGAATAAACTATGTAAAAAACAGTATCATTTTAAAAATGGTATAATATTAACATACTTAAGTGAAATATAGAAATAAAATATTATCAGTGGGCTTATAACTCTAAAATTCGGATTTCGATACTCGCGTTGGGAAGAGTGCAGATAGCTTACCATGTAGCTTTGTGCCTTACAACAGAAAACAACAACAACAACATATTACAATGAACAGTTGTTATAATTAGGATAAAATAATTTAACCCGAAGGGCTTAATAAAAAACACGTCTTCTGTTTGCTGTAATCACTTGGTGGCCGGATATGATATCTCTTAATTTGAAATAAAAGGTTAATCGAATCAAATATAAAATATTATAATTATTGAAGCGTGAAACTTTGTACTTCAAAATAGAAAAAGATTTTTATCCTGCAGAGTTCCACATGGATGACTTCACAATGAGCTGACTTGCGTTGGTACTTCCCACATTTTTTTTCTTATTCCAGGGGAAGGAACCAGAGCAGTCGATAACAGAATCCCAGATCTGCTACACGAATCATATACAAAGAAAGAAGACTGAATGCCCTATTTCATACGAAACTGCTTCCTGGCTGTGACATGTTCACTTACAACTGTGGCTAGGGTGCTTATTAGACGCTCTCCATGTTTGTTTTCTCTCTCTCTCTTTCATGTATAGATTATATTGAAAATAAAAATTAGTTTCCGTAATGATTTCTTGTGTGATTATTATCACCTGTTATGATTCATTGTAAAACATTCAACAACAACAGAAGTGCAACAACAGGAGTGCAACACTAAATATATGCTTCGAAAAATGAATGATTATATATCGGAGATAGTGTGTATAAATATATCATAAAGTAACTCGCAATGCTTTAAATACCTAGGACGATATTTACAGTCTTGCTCGCGGTTCTGTGTTATTGATTATTCATGACCTGTATTTTAAATATACTGACTCACGTTCGCTATACAAAGTCTGTTGGTACCATTTCAAAATCAATAGGTAATTATTAAATAACCAGATAAAGAAACTAGTGTTTTCAGCTAAGACAAATGTTGTTCTGCTGATAACGTTTATGCGTTATTAGTTTGTAAGTTTACCAGGACGTTTATTATTCAATGGCATTGGCTTCTATAACTAAACGTATTCGTAAACATGTTTAGAAAATTAATTTGTTTGTTTTGGATATTCGTGCAAAGGTACACAAGAGCTATTTGTGCTATTCATACTTAATTTTGAGCTGATTGACTAGAGGGAAGATAGCAAATCAACAACACCCTCAACCAGTTCTTGGGTTGATCTCATCGAAGAGAGAGATCTGTCTGTTACTCTAATAACACACATAAGGCTTCAATGTGCGGAGAACAATTTTTTCTTGTTTTGCGGCAACGAGACACAAACTACGGATACTTATAAACACATTCAGGCTCGCTAATCACTAGACCACACCTAATACGGAAAATTAATTGATGTTTTTATTTTATTTTATTCATCTTCATATTAAAAAAAATCATTGGGGAGCTCCTGATGTAGAAATCCCAGGGTTTGACAAAGGGTGTTTGTAACCTCGAGGTTAAAGAGATCGGAGAAGTGGTCCATTGACGAACCTACATGGATCGTGGAGTTAGTGACTCGAAGACGTAATATTTTAGGGAAGCGGTTGAAATCCACACATGAACATATTTGGTGCTTATAACTTCGAGGTTTAAAATATTAGAGTCCACTGATTAGCATGGATCGTAGAGGTAGTAGCTCCAATGTATCACGGTATATAAAGAAGGGATCTATGGGTACGGATGGAATGTCTGGATTTCGGTGCTTGTGACCCCAAGATTTAAAAGATCAGAAAAGGGATCCACGGTTCCAAATTGCAGAGTGCGATGGTATTTTTTTATGGTAACGGGACGGGAACAATTAGGTCACTCACGACCCAAGTTAGCGTAATAGTTATGAAAACATTATTTTCTTCTTTTTTTTTTTATAAGTTTGTTTGTGTACACTATTGCGGGAAGAATATACATGGTTTGATGTCCTTAATATTGGTCTGGAGGAATCAAACGCTTTCTTATTTGAAGAAATTTCGAAAGTTCAGAGGAATTATCTTTTGACAAATATCTAAAAATAGGATTAGTGTATCGGGCGTACGAAGCACGCTGCAAAGTGATATCGGTGTTCCACGTACTGACAGAGATAAATACTCGAGTATTGTCACAGAGGCTCAGTCAATTGGACGACAGCATATATATTGTATCTTCCCCGTTTCTGGCACGGACGCTGTTTTACTTATCCTTGACTTACTATTATATTCATTTGTTTACCGCCAATTAGATTTTTCTACGTTTTAATTATTGTGCAAGTATAAATAAAATCGTACTACCTAGATTTCTGTTCATAAATGTTCGGTTAACAACTCTTTTTTTCTATATATCAATTTTCATTTTGTTCTGATTCTGATTTCAAACTCATTCCACGCCTTAAACAACCCAAGAGCAGGGTGAAGAAGAATATGTCGATTCCTGAACACCCCCTCATTTTGTTCTGATTCTGATTTCAAACTCATTCCACGCCTTAAACAATCCAAGAGCAGGATGAAGAAGAATATGTCGATTCCTGAACACCCCCTCATTTTGTTCTGATTCTGATTTAAAACTCATTCCACGCCTTAAACAATCCAAGAGCAGGATGAAGAAGAATATGTCGATTCCTGAACACCCCCTTGGTATTATTGTTTTTATACCTAAGTATATACCACGATTGAAATGGAAAGAGAAATCTGGCACGAACGTTTGCGTTTCTTCCTGGGTAGATGAGCAACATGAGTACAGTGTAATAGCTTCAGCTGGAAAAAGAGAGATCACAGACTGCATCTTTATTTTCAGTATAAAATCTGATTAATGGGCATGCGCTGAAAATGTAGGATAAATACTTTCGGCAGACTAGCGTGTCGTACAAATATTTTTATTCTAATATTACGAAACGTGTCAAGCATCCAACAAATATATGTAGTTTTTATGAGTTTAAAAATAGCACAACGGTTTTCGCAACAACAACAAAAAAATTAAAAAATCAGGTACTGAACTAACAGTTTCGACAAAACATAGGTCATAATAATCTATTTTTAGAGGGTATCAATAAGGGTTTTTCACACAAAGAGGCTCGAACGAAGGTTTCTTGTTGCCAATGATCTATCATTTCGAGGTAGTTTGTTGGTAATTTGACATTTTCTTTGATCTCTTGCCAGACAGTAGAACTAACCATCATTAGTCATGAATGTTGTACTGCTTGACAGTTCACACCAAACGTAACGAAAAAAATGCTACTCGGCGATTCCAAAACTGTGGTGAAGATTTTGGATAATATTAACCAGAAATCTACCTATCTACGCTACCTACCTACCTACCTATCTATTATTTTTTAGACACCCAATTATGATGTGGTGTAGAAAAAGGGTGTTGAAAAAATAATGAACCATAAATGTTTAAAAAATATAACATTTATTTCATACCTCCGCCACGCAGTGTTGATCATATTCGGCTCCCAAAAAATACGAAAATGTGTCCGTATGTCCGTCGTTATCAACTAATACCGACAATTTTTGGCAAGACAATTAGTAATAATATTCTACATGTGTCCACCAAAATTTCATCAAAATCCGATTGTTTTTGACTGAGTTATAGAGTATAAATAGTGTGAAAATTCGGCCCCCATGTTAACAGATAGGGATGTTTTGGATATTCGTGACCTTGCTGTGACCTTAACCTTTGTTTTTGACAATCCAAATAAGCACTTCTAAGTTAGGTCATAGTCCAAATGTATACCAACATTCGTCCAAATCCATTCAGCCGTTTTGAGAAATATTTCTAACAAACACACAAACGGTGGCGGAGGTAATAAAATGGAACATGAGGTTATAAAATAAAACATTTTCTAGTGGTGGAGGTAATAAAATGGAACATGAGGATATAAAATAAAATATTTTCTAGTGGCGGAGGTAATAAAATGGAACATGTGGTTATAAAATAAAATATTTTCTAGTGGCGGAGGTAATAAGATGGAACATGAGGTTATAAAATTGGTTTTATGTTATAGCTTCATTAGAGAGGCTTTGGTTAATCCGAATAGCTCAGGTAATAGAAGAAATCCAGTAATCGGTAAAATGTTGTACAAAAATGAAGACAAACTTTATTAAAGGTTTTCCTTGCACTAACAGGTATTGATTAAGTTGAAAGAGTTGCCACTAATCCAGAAGTTAATCACATCACCTGTTTTTTTTCCCTTGTTCTTAGACATCCCAACGAGGTGATAAATTACTTACTTTCTTTAGTATGTAAGTGAATCCTTCATCAGGTTCAATGGCTAAGTTCTGCATGTTTTCTCTCATTAACTACAAGTGCGTGATATCCCTAAATACACGGAAATGGTCATGCAAATAATGTAAGCTTAAAGGTTACTTAGACATCGTTAATTTTAATTAATAAATGTCTCTTCATATTTTAGCACCATTCCTTCTTGAATTGTCATTTACTCGGAAGTAGTCTTCTTCGTGACTGGACACTCTGATTACAGATTTTGTAGTCGGGTACCAATAGTTAATGTTTTGAAGTAGTCTTCTTCGTGACTGGACACTCTGATTACAAATTTTGTAGTCGGGTACCAATAGTTAATGTTTTGTTCGAATTACATAAAAATAAAATTAAAATGAGGAAAGGGTAAATATTATATAGAAATTACACTTTGTAGCAAGAGTATAAACGTGTTCAACTTGATACGTAGGTGTTCATGGAATAATTAAGTATATATACCTTATAATGAATTAGGAATGTTTTGGATATTCGCGACCTTGACCTTTGGTCTTGACACTCAAAAAGCTAAGCACTTCTAAGTTAGGTTATAGTCCAAATGTATACCAACTTTCGTCCAAATCCATTCAGCCGTTTTTGAGAAATCTTGCTGACAAACACACAAACTGTAGCGGAGGTAATAAAAATGAACATGAGGTTATAAATTTATTCAAGTTGATAGATATAAGTATTGATAAAGTAATAAGAATATGAACATTATAAACCTCATGTTATGGAAACATGCGAATGAAATAACCTTAAGTGTATATTATATACCTTGACTTTTTCATAATGTTCTGCTGATGAAAATGTTCGTATTATAAATTTTGATATTAAGAGCAATTAAATAACCCAAATTTAAAAACAATCACATCTCCCCTGTATTTCCTTTTTCCAATATATGGATATGTATATATATGTGCATATGCGTTTTGGTAAAGGAAGTACAAGAGGTTATTATTATTTTTAAAAATATTTTAAACTAGAAAAACAAAGTGTCTGAAATATAGAAAAAAAAAAGCCATCCGATTTCAACTTGTATACATTAGAAAATATTTATTAATTTTTATACATCCAAGCTCTTCTGTATTTATTAGATGTTTAGTCGCTTCTTTTAACTTGCACATAAACCAGCCATGAAAAACATTAATTCGTAACCCTCCAGTGGCACAGCGGCATGTCTGCGGACTTACAACACTAGAATCCAGGTTTCGATACCAGTGGTGGGCAGAGCACAGATAGCCCATTGTGTAGCTTTGTGCTTAATTACAAACCAACAAACAATTAATCCATATTTATTCTTTTTCGATCTGATCTTCAATTTGAAATATAACAATAACAAGATGGTTATGTTATTGTTAACCGGTTGGGTTTGTTTAGAATTATCACGCAAAGCTACACGAGGGCTATCTGCGCTAGCCGTCCCTAATTTAGCAGAAAAACGCTAGAGGAAAAGCAGCTAGTCATCACCCCCTACCGCCAAATCTTGGGGTACTCTTTTACCAACAAATAGTGGGATTGACCGTCACGTTATAACACCCCCACGGCTAAAAGGGGGGAGCATGTTTGGTGGGAAGGGGATTCGAACCCGCGACCCTCAGCTTGCGAGTCTAGTACCCTAACCACTTTCTAGACCAAAATATATTACATTGCAAATAAAGTAAAATCAAATAAACTTAGAATAACAAACTACAACTGCGGGAAGAGAGAAACTGAGAGAGCTATCTGCAGATATAGAGCTTGCATAGCACTAGGATAAACCGTCTATCCCATATTGCCATTATTCACAAGTTTCACATGTGAAAATAAATTAGAACTAAAAATAAAAATAAAAGTAGGAGTAGATATGGTGCTCAAACCCACAATATCCCATACATCCAGGGGCGTAGTAACTTCCACCGCAGACTACACGGTACTGGAGAAGGCACGCTCAGTAGGGGCCCACAGGACTATGATAAATCGGATATGAAGGGGACCCGATGGGAAAATTCGCAGAGGAACCAACACATTCTGTGCTACTCCTCTGCATACATTTAAAACTATCTTTCATCATATGCAGCCAGTTGTATGTCCTAGTGGAACAGAAAAACAAGGAAAGGAAGAATAAGAAAAAGATCCGCCCACATAATAGTCACGTGTTTGTGTAAACAGCAAATTGAAACCTCAGATGTCATGATCAGTAATGACTATTGGTAGAAGAACAAAAAACAGAATTTACTATACAAGTCCCAAAACGTAATGATAGATATATGATACATGTACAAACATATATGTGCAAGTTTTCAATCATGTATATATACCACTGAAAACTTGCACATGTACGTGTATACATGTATCATATGTATATATACCATTGAAAACTTGCACATGTACGTGTATACATGTATCACATGTATATATACCTGATACATGTATACACGTACATGTGCAAGTTTTCAATGGTATATATACATATGATACATGTATACACGTACATGTGCAAGTTTTCAGTGGTATATATACATATGATATTAAAAAAAACATGCAGTTATATTGATGAGGATTATATTATGTTAAGAACAATTTATTTTTGGAAATGTTCCATAACATTTATGCATTATATTATATTTGTAAACAAAAAATAATATCATGAGACACACAATAATTCATTTAATTAACGAAAATAATAATGTTATGTTTAATATGGCAATAAGAAAGTAAGTAAAGAATGTGTGATACTAAGTAGTTAGGTTAATATAGTATAATTTACAAATAACTAACTTTGTTTGCATGGATAGAAAATACTCACTCAATGTTTATATTGGATAGGCTTATAAGACAGTTGAATTGATCAGAGTAAACTTTAAGATGCTTTGTTCGCTATTGTTCTTTGATTATTTTATTTCATTCTGATAGAGAAAAAAAAACATTTTTAATAATATTTAACGTAAATTAAGGAATATTTTAAATTTTTGTTTTAAATATTTAGACTACCAAAGCTTGGTAATGTAGAAATATCCCTATAATGATCACCACACCTCGTTTTGAAATATTTTTAATTAGTGTTTGTGTGTGTTGTCGAATTTAATTATATAATTTCTTTAATGTTACTTTCATTAACAGATTGGTTAGAATGTTTAGTATATCTATTTTTATTTGAAATATTAACTTGTATTGTTACTTTATTATATGTATTTAGAACTAAATCTAAATATCCTAAGCTGGCCACACCTCGTGAGACATTATTGGGATTATGGCCTAAAATATCGCTAACAATAATGGTAGCCACACCTTGTGAGACACTATTGGGATTATGGCCGAAAATATCACTAACAGTAAGGGTACCCAACAGATGAAACAATACATTTAACGCTTATAAGTAAAACTAGTTTAATTAGCTATATTCGTTACTGGGTTGATTTTTAGTTCTGATGTTTAGAGGTAACTTGCTTTGATCAGAAGTTAATTAATATTTACATTTATAAGAGACACTGAGTAAAATCTAATTCCAGTCAGTTTTCAATGGACGTCGCAAGGTAAAATAAACCGACCAACCAGCGTTCTTTACAAATAGGCTGATAAAAAAATATGTGTTTTTAGCAAAATTAGGATGGACTGACGGGTGTTTGCTGGTTTATCTGCTCATCTATTCAGAAAACGTATACTTGATGAAGAGATCAACCAGGTAGGTTCCGAGCGCTTGCTGTTTTATTATTCTGGTCACAGCACATAGCCGTTGATCTAGCTAAAAACAACGTTACAGTTTTGTAGCATACTTGAACTCTGAAAAGCTTGTAAGTGTTTCGCATATGGTAAACATTTCACTGCTGCTCATTGATGGGGCTCAGCAAATGATCTTTTCAGGATTTATTAATAAAATCTTCATTTATTTCATTCCTCAGAATTGTTCACAAAATCTTAGATACCTTCGTCTCCGTTGTAGTTAAGCAAATTTAAATTATTAGGCTACTTTTCGCCACAGGACTTGTCGAGCTCTTAATTAAGATACTGTAATAAAGGTTCTAGCTTAATGTGTAAGGAATAAATCACTTAAATACAATACTGCTACGTTAAAGGATACTTTATTATTAAGAAAATGGAACCATGCATTATTAGTATACCACTATTTCAGTATGAATAATCATGTTAAAATGCTACATTGTTGAAGAAAGAAAATATAGTATTGTTAATTATATCACTCTTATATGGATGAGGATGTTAAAGTGTTGTGTTCTAGCAGTTAATAGAATGAAACAATCGCAGTGTAAGTACCAACATTTCAGTATGGACAAGCATATTAAAATGGTTATTATAGACAAACAAAACACAGTAGTGTTAATTACAATATAATTACTATAGTGTAATATGAATAAACATGTTAAAGTGCTGCGTTATTATTAAAAACAACAGATTGTTGTAGCATTGTTACAGAGACGCATTAAGCAGAATGGTTTGTACTGGTATCGAATCTTACATAAATTACTTGTGTTTGAAGTTTTGCTTATAGATCCGGTTATAATATGGATTAACATGTTAAATAACTAGAGTACTATATACAATATATATTATACCAGCCAGAGATGGGTTTTAGGTGGATAACCAGTTTAAGTGTCAAGTGATTTATTTGTGGTCCTGATAGGATATGATAATATTCATGAGGATGTAAAGTGTTGTTTTATACACAGAAAATTACTACAAACATAATTGATAATGACAATACTGAAGTGTCAAAATGTGCATAAAAGTCATTGTTAACTTGATTATGTATGATAATGTCAAAAAGTGTTATTTTATACAAAAGTAATTGATAATGCCAATATTGAAGTGTGAAAAATTTCTATAAAAGCCATTATTAATTTGATTACATATGATGATGTCAGTAAGTGTTATTTTATACATAGAAAATTACTACAAACGTAATTGATAATGACAATACTGAAGTGTCAAAAATGTCTATAAAAGTCATTGTTAACTTGATTACATATGATGATGTCAGTAAGTGTTATTTTATACATAGAAAATTAATACAAACATAATTGATAATGACAATACTGAAGTGTCAAAAATTCGCATAAAAGTCATTGTTAATTTGATTACGTATGATAATGTCAGTAAGTATTTTGAAGTTTCAGGTATTTTTATTGATTATTTTAATACTCGATATCATTTAAACTATGACAAATATCTGATACTAACCATGCTGTTCTAATCACTTGAAAGATACGTTTTCAAAACAAAAAATGTGAAACTGCTACACAGAAGTAAGAATGTAAAAAACCCCCAAAGTAAAGAAAAGGAAAAAGAGAAAGCACGTAAAAAACTACTTAGACATATTTTGAAACGATGTTAGTAAGAAACTTGGGTATTATTGAACTTTACATGAACCCCCTGACTTTTCCTTGACTAATGATTGCTAATAGGCAAGTAAAAAAAAAAAAGAGGGAGAGAGATTGTAGATATTACTAAAAAAATTCGTAAGTGTTTTTTAAAATATTAGAGCAATTTAAAATTAATTTGTCAAAATGATTGAGTGCATTAGTGATTTAATATTGAATGTTTGAAAACCTTATTAATACAATAAACTAGAATATATACGACCAGCTATGTTCTCTGTTACAAGCTTTCATATCCAGAATCGAACAACCCGTCATTAGTTTGCCAATACGTATTGTATCCGAGATCTGGGATTGGTATAGACATCCCGTTTATTGTCTAAATAATATTCACGAATATTAGAGTTTAATGAATACATTACCTAGCAATAGCACAGATTTTCTAGTGCACTTACAATATTCCAGTACAATAGCGTTTCTTCGCATTCATGAACTATAGTATCACGGGAAAATTTTTTAGTATATATATATATGTATATATGTGTGTGTGTGTGTGTATTTGGTTCATGACGAATTCCAAACCATTGTATGTGCAATGACGCTACAGTAGACTAATGGCTGGAGGAATATTTTGTTACAGCTCTTTCCAAGAAAGATGTTTGTACAGTAAGATTTTTAAACAGTATGGAGCCAAAAGACATAGCTTTAAAAAAGGGGGGTCTTAATTATCATCCATGGAAGCGGGGGTCTTCATTATCATCCATGGAAGCGTAACATCTTTCACAAAAGAGCGTTTAGGAAAGCAACAAACTATGAAACAACGCCCCAATCCAATCCAAAGCAACTTCCTCAGCCACAAATTGGAAGTTGCGGTTATAAAAGGAGCTTTCCGATCCTAAAAGTCATTGCAAAGAAGGTGTGCATAACAAATAAGGAGTCAAAGTTGGTAAAGGCTACAAGTTAATAAGTTTCCAGCGACACTTCGCAATCACCAGCTGTTTTCACGAGTAAGATGACTGAAAAAACTAGTACCACAGAAATCCCGTTCGACAACATACCAGTAAAGTACTCCGATGTTTTTGTAGTTGTTCTTTTGATCTTTTTGAACATGTTGTTGGAACCAAAGCCTATTTACAGTGGAAGATCTGAGGAAAGTTAATAAAGATTAGTGATCTAAGACTGACTTCGCCGGTCTTCGCGGAAGCTTGTTACAATAGAAATTGAAGTGTCAGGCAATAGTGTCTAATCATGGCCACCACATTCATCACGATGGATGATAAAAGTAGTTACAAAGGCAGCATGGGAACCTGTAAATATCGTTCTTATAAACCCTTGATTTATTAAATGTACATAATTCAGAATACCAAAATAATTATTTGAAGATATTCCTTATCTCGTACAGTTGTTTACGAAAATGTCCATACTATTTACAATCTGTACAATACATTAAGAAATTAAATGCTTTAAATGGAATTAATTATATGTCTAATTACTGACTTTATAAAATTAATCTGTAATTAATGATTCTTTGTTTTTAAAAACTTGTGAAGACAAATATTCTACTGATACTACATTTAAATAACATATATAAATAAACATATTAATAAGTTAATACATTAAAGAAACATATTGAACAGACGCAGATAATCTTCAGAAGGTATTTTTACTTTCTTTTAATCATCTACACAATCTTATAATCTGAAAACAACAACAGCACTATATTTCAATGGCGTTTCGAAAAAAAAGGAAAATATAATGCCAGTAAATGGTACAACAAAATGAAAGATTATATGTTTGTCAGAAGTATCCGAGAAGCTGAAGCTATAAATTTATTTTCGGAATACTTTAAGCTGAACTGTTCGAGAATTTCTGTAATTCAAAGGAATTTGTCGCAGCATCTTCGCTTCGGTCGGCATCGGGATTTAGGTCCTTGTTTGGATCTGGGAGGATCAGGTGAAATCTTTTAATTTCGCGCAAAGCTACTCGAGGGCTATCTGTGCCTAACTTAGCAGTGATAGACTAGCTAGTAAACACTACCCATCGCCAAATCTTGAAATATTCGTCTATCAGCAAATAGTGGAATTGAGCGTCACTTTATAACGCCGGCTGAAAGGATGAGCATGTTCAGTGAAGGGGATTCGAACCCGCAAATTGCGAGTCGAGCACCCTAACCACCAGGCCTCTATTGTAAGAAACTCCCTTTTCCTTCTTGTTTATTTACATGGAAGAAAATATCGTATTTCATTAGGGGTTTGAATAAAAAAATATATATACCTGGTAGATCCAAGAAAGATAAAATTTTAACCACAAATGCCTAAGACATAAAAATAAGTATTTGTTTTGACTGTAAAATGTATTGGAAATAGAATGTAATGGCTTTATACAGAATATCGTACCATATACAGCAGAATACTTTAATAATAGAATCAATTAGTTTGCTGTAGGGTAAATTCTGGTTTATGTCTGTCACTTACTAGTAAGCATATAAGAAAATATATGTACGTGTGTGTGTGTACCGAATAAAAATATTTGTTAATAACAAACAGAAAGAAGTATATTTAACAGTCAAATAAAGCTCAGTTTAATTTACTATATAATTATTATTTGTGTATTGGATTCACTGAAAGTATCCTAAGTGTAAGGTACTAAATCGTTGTAGCCTGGAAACAACAGTGTAAGGTATTACTACAACGATTTAATAACTTACACATTTGTTTCCAGACTACAACGATTTAGCACCTTACACTGTTGTTTCCAGACTACTACGATTTAGTACCTTACACTGTTGTTTGCATACTACGATTTAGTACCTCACACTGCTGTTTCCAGACTACTACCAGTTAATATCTTACACTGTTGTTTCCAGACTACAACTATTTAATACCTTACACATTTGTTTCCAGACTACAACTATTTAATACCTTACACATTTGTTTCCAGACTACAACGACTTAGTATCTCACACTCTTGTTTCCAGACTACTACCATTTTGGAAACAACAGTGTAAGATATTAACTGGTAGTAGTCTGGAAACAACAGTGTAAGGTATTAACTCGTTGTAGTATGGAAACAATAGTTTAAGGTATTAACTTGTAGTAGTATGGAAACAATAGTTTAATGTATTAACTCGTAGTAGTATGGAAACAAGTTGTGCTACTTTCTGACTTATTTTATTCGTAATTAATAAGCTATCTAAGCAAGAGTTCATCAACTTTTCCTCTACGTGCTAAAGTAACTCAACTCTGTGGCATATAGACTCCAATTTATCTAATGTGGATGATAAAACTTGCATGTCGCGTTGAAATAAGAACTCAAATAAGTGTAGTTATACTTGTATGCCAGTAAAGTCATGAAAATATGTATTAAGACAAGTTTTTGCAAAGCTTACTTCCTTATAAGTAACAAGATGTAAGTTTTCTTTCCTTCAATCACGAGTTTGATGAAAAGCACTTTTTTTAGTACTTCCACATCTGATGCAACTTTTAATATTGACCAACACCATTAAAATTGACCAATTTACCCTCACTTAGAGAATACAGTAGAAGTTCATGTTCTTTATTAGATTATAAAACAAAAAGCACGAGAAATATCTTAAGTTTACAGTTTTGTTTTATGTAAATTAATGAGGGTATATTGTAAAAAAGAAGAACAAAATTTCTAATTTGGATCTAAGCGACAACCGAACAAAATATTTGATAATACTTGTCTTACTCATTGTATTGTTCAGCGAGCCAGAAGAAGTACAAATAAGACTGAGTTTGGCCGTGAGCTAAAACTAATTATTTACTGTCATTAATTTATCTATTTCTCCAACTAACTAGTAAGTAATCGCCAAATTTCGACCTTATACTTGACAAGCTTAATCTTTAATAAGATTACAAACCAAAGAATGATTACAATTAATTAAGAGGTGACGTGATAATCATTTATGGAAAAATGAAGAAAAACATAGCTAAGCTAGAATAGTCGGAATAGTGAGTTAAACTATTTTCTTTTTTACAACTTTTCTGGACCTAGGATCTACAGGTCAATTACTTTATAAGGATAAGGTAAATTCTCACTACATATAATGCTGATTCTAATATAAGGAGGTAAATTAGATAAGCTCTTAATAAACACTAATATATATTTCAATATACGAAGGTAAAATTAAGTAACATTTTAATAGATAAGAATAATAAATATCCATCAAGAGTTTATCTAATTTATTTCCTGGTATTAAAATTAATAAATTTCAATATGAGAAGATAAGTTAGGTAGAAAATTGATAGATAAATATTAATTTCATGATAAATAGGTAATTTAGATAACATCTTAATGGATATACTATTAACTTCAACACAAGAAGAAAGCCTGGAAACGTTTATAATGGTAAAGTTTGTTTATCTGATTTAACTACCAGAAAAAGTTATAATTTGATAGACCTGACAAAATTCACTTAAATGAAGCATATTTAGAGACTGTGTAGTATTTGCATAGTGTAACAAATACAACAAATGAACAACACTAAATCATTAACTCTTCTATTGAAATACCGCAGATATACGTGAATAGTGTTATGAATGTTTGTTTTAAGACACGAATGTTGCCCTGGCGGATTTCCCTTTTGTAGTGTTTGTTCTGTAAAAACAAATAGATAGACGAAATATGTATATATATATATAATCCCCAAACACACATATATATGCACAGAACACGTGCTTCGAAGCGTGTAATGAGATACTAAGATAAACCTATTGCGGTACAAGCTCACATAAATTAATATATATATATTTTTTACTCAAAGATTAAGAAGTCACTTAAAAGCACAAGGTATTTTCTTATTCTTTTCGTCATTTATATCATAATTATGATGTTTTACTGATATTTTGATATTATGTATTCCTGCAGTGGCCTAAATAGAGACTGAAACGTTATCAATAAACAATAAATTAAAAAGGAGGATATCTAATTTGAAGTCCTTCGGTGGGACAGCGGTAAGTTTAAGGACTTAAAACGCTAAAATACGGGGTTCGATTCTCGCAGTGGACACAGAAGATAGCCCAGTGTGATTTAAATCTAAAACAAAAGCTTTATTTGAATAAGAAATGATCTCCTATATATACAAATAAGAGCAGTGTTCGTTAAACAGAAATAAGCCGAAATAAGTCTGTCTTATTCAATCGAAGTGCACGGTTATTGTTTACAACACCTATACTCTGGTTCGGACACCTTCTAAAACCAGATTGTTTCTCATTATAATACGTTGGTTTTTGCAATTCATAATTAAGTTCCATTTTTATAAAACATATTACGACTTTGTTGTGAAACAAACTTGAAATGGTTATAAAAGAGCTTCGTGCACCATTTCACACACCTGGGCTTTAGGTGTGTGTGTGTATACAGATTATAGAGAACATTATATTTAACTCCCCTAATCATAGTGGTAAGTTACAGTAGGATATATTATTATTACTTTCACCCAACATTAAAGTTGCAAGTTCAGTGCCGTGAACAAAAGGACCTTCATTAGAACGTGTTATCGAGAAAAACTATATTTCAAACTACCGCATTCGTAAAATAGCTCAAGCGTAGTGCATAACTCAATAAATAAGATATACGAGATTTCCAGCTCCATCTGTTCTGTTCTATTCAGTTTCGAACAAAACGAAACGCTTTGTTTCGTTTTCCACTACATTCCTTATGCTAGAACATAAGTTAGGAAAATCGGTTGTTTAAAGTATTAGGACTTTCTTCACTCTATTGTCTCTCTCTCTATATATATATAACATTAGTTATAGTATAATACATGTATGTTTGTATCTATGTATAAGTATTTATATATACGTGTGTATGCATGTATTTATGCATGATTATGTATATATATATATATATATATATATATATATGT
>NW_013666643.1:278238-280426 GCF_000517525.1 Limulus polyphemus | reverse complement strand
GTGTGTGTGTGTGTGTGTGTATGCATGATTATGTATATATATATATATATATATATATATATGTGTGTGTGTGTGTGTGTGTGTATGTATGTGTATGTATATATATATATATATATATATATATATATGAGTGTGTGTGTGTGTGTGTGTGTATGTATGAGTATGTATATGTATGCATACTCATTGTCATTAAGTGACAAGCTTGTTTTTGGCTTGAAAAAGAACGTTTGCTCGAATACGTTACTACCATAGGTTTTAAAGGTGATTTATTTCCGAAAGTTTAATTTATTTATTTTATCACCTTCCCATTTTTCTTCTTATATATATGTGTGTGTGTATGTATTCATGTATATTTATATATATGTATGTGTGTGTCCACATATATTTATATATATGTATGTGTGTGTATTCATGTATATTTATATATGTATGTGTGTGTGTATCCACGTATATTTATATATATATGTATGCATCTACGTATATTTATATATATATATGTGCGTGCACCTGTTTATGAGTAAGTGTATATGAGTATGTATATATATACATATATATATATATCATTTTTTTTTCAATTAGAATAATGTACACATGTTTAGATTCATGATATCTAGTTTGAAACAGCAGTAGTATTATATGTTAGGAAACTTAAGGATACTTGGACCATTGCGTGGTTTGAAACTGACACCTGAAATTTGTAAAGATAAGGAAAACAAATAACCCACGTCTGATACGTTAGAAAAATAGTGATATATAGATCCAAATTCGTAAGTACATACGAATCAAGTGAAATACGAACACAGCAATTGTAGGAGAGACTAAGACCGTAGTCACGCAAGTTCGTTTTGCATGAGTTGTAACAGAATTTCTTCAAAATGTTGGTTTATGGGAGGATCGGTTGTGGATAAACGATAACAAAAAATAACATACAATTTTCTAAGTGACGTTTTTCTTATTTTAAAAACACTATATTCTAGATAAAGGACTGTATATATATATTTGCTGTATAATTACGTGCTTGGAAAGCTGTTAATACATAAGTTAGGGTTACAACTCCCCTCGATTTTAACCATCGATTCTCTATCATAGTCCGTATCAATTGATATTGTATGACGTAGCGCTTGCAAAGATACACAAACGAAAAACCAGCACAATGATCTAGATTAAGCTCCTACTGAAAAACTAAGCAAGCAGTGAATCAATATTAGTTAATTAGGTAGAAGATGTAACGTGTGGCGTTGTTTATGATGCACTCTTTCAGTGAGATCATTGAGAAACCTTGTGTGTACCTGACAAATGGTTAAAAGTTGAACCAGAATACCGCGAATCAATAGTGCTAAAGTTGATGATAGCTTGTGTGATGTTCCGTAGGGCATATTTTCACTGAAGTGTATGCAATAGATTTAATCGTTACAGACCTAAAGAAAAGGCTTGCAATGAGAATGACACAAAGCTATCAGAGTTAATGAGAATATGATCTTCGAGTGGTTTTAACACAGTTAATGAGACAAAACGTATTCACACCATGTGTGAAAAATTCGAAAAGTAAATCCACATATAATTTGCACCCCCCCAAAATAATACAAAAAGTATTCACTTGATGTTTCCATACTATGTTTGAAGAATTCGTAAAGTAAATCCACATATAATTTGCACACACCCCCAAAAGAACACAAAAAGTGTTCACTTGATGTTTACATACCATGTTTGAAAAATTCGTAAAGTAAATCCACATAAATTTGCACATCTCCCTTCCCCCACTAACCTCTACCAATTGAATAAAGTAAATACCTATAAAAATGGAGATTTGTGCACAGATGGCTTGCTAAAAATATGATAAAATATTTATATACTCTTTACTATAATACAGTTTGACCAAAATCTATCAAACTTTTCACACAAGTAGCATCATATGAAGATGCACTTAAAATCATTTTTTTTAAACAACAACAACAATAATGAAATATACATCTTAAGCTAAATATTCGAAAAGTGAAGAAGAAAAAGAAAAACTCCACCAAAAGTTTGGATAACACATGATATTTACTTTACAGAAGTAGTAAATTACATGTAACAAACATTCCGCATATAAATATAGATATATGAGCGTCAAATAACACTCATATAACTCAACATTAACAGTGCTGTAAAGAGATGATTAGGGTTAGGTAAGATGAATAAGACATGT
>NW_013666643.1:266783-278217 GCF_000517525.1 Limulus polyphemus | reverse complement strand
TATATATATTTACTTTTACTATAAGTAGTAAATTACATGTAACAAACATTCCGCATATATAATATATATATATATATTTACTTTACTAGAAGTAGTAAATTACATGTAACAAACATTCCGCATAATATAATATATATATATATATATACACACAGAAGTAGTAAATTACATATAACAAACATTCCGCATATAATATATATATATATATATTTACTTTACAGAAGTAGTAAATTACATGTAACAAACATTCCGCATATATAATATATATATATATTTACTTTACAGAAGTAGTAAATTACATGTAACAAACATTCCGAATATATAATATATATATATATATTTACTTTACATAAGTAGTAAATTACATGTAACAAACATTCCGCATATATAATATATATATATATATATACACACAGAAGTAGTAAATTACATATAACAAACATTCCGCTTATATAATATACAAGAGTGTTACAGCAACATTTTAGTTATATCTTAATGAAAAACAACATTCAAAACAAATGTAAGTGTATTTTAGTGCAAATTTGCAACAATGAACAACTTTCTATCCCTGGTTCCTAGCCGGGGGGGGGAACATTTTCTGTCAATCTACAGCTTTAATAATTAACAACTCCCACTCTTGGGTATAACCTGTAGAAAATTACATTTTCTGTCAATTTATAGCTTTAATAACTAACAACCCCCACTAATGGGTATAACCTGTAGTAAAATTACATTTTCTGTCAATCTACAGCTTTAATAATTAACAACCACCACTCTTGGGTATAACCTGTAGTAAAATTACATTTTCTGTAAATTTATAGCTTTAATAACTAACAACCACCACTAATGGGTATAACCTGTGGTAAAGTTACATTTTCTGTCAATTTATAGCTTCAATAAATAACGACCCTCACTATTGGGTATAACCTGTAGAAAAGTTACGTTTTCTGTCAATCTATAGCTTTAATAACTAACAACCCCCAATATTTGGTATAACCTGTAAAAAAGTTACATTTTCTGTCAATCTATAGCTTTAATAACTAACAACCCCCACTCTTGGGTATAACCTGTAGAAAAGTTAAATTTTCTGTCAATTTGTAGCTTTAATAACCAACAACCCCCACTACTGGGTATAACCTGTAGAAAAATTACATTTTCTGTCAATCTATAGCTTTAATAACTAACAACCCCCACTCTTGGGTATAACCTGTAGAAAAGTTAATTTTTCTGTCAATTTATAGCTTTAATAACCAACAACCCCCACTATTGGACATAACCTGTAGAAAAATTACATTTTCTGTCAGTTTATAGCCTTAATAATTAACAACTCTAACTAATGGGCAGCGAAGACGCAAAAAAATGATATGAAGGCAAGGGTCAGATCCACCATCTCTCGGTCAGTAGTCGTGTTTGTTGGTGGATTATATATGTGTGTTGTAATGTTTTTCAACGTCATTCCGTTTCTTTTTATCACTGCTTTCTTTCACTTCAATTTTTTCTACGTTATATTTTTAAAATAGACACAAAATAAACTTTCTATTTGTAACTTTCTTTAGTGTATACAATGTGCTAATCTTGCAACTAAAATGGTGGATAAAATTCGTATGTCAAACATCAAGCTCTTTTATTAATGGTAGGATAAAAACGGTTATTTCTCTGTTAACCACTTTAATTTTCGAATTCACTACTTTACCTAAAGTCCTCAATATTTTGTTCTTATAGTCTACTTTCTTGTCAGTAAGCACATTTTATTATCATACATGATTGTTATATTTTCATGGTTGTTTTCTATTAATCACTTTGAGTAAGAAGCGGAGAGAAGCATTTATTCGATGATTATTAACCCTAGTCCTGATTCTGTAGTTAATTCTGCCTAATTATTCTTATGCTTCATTGCACGATACTTAATTATAAGACATTTGAAGCCGGAAGAAATATGAAAATTTGAAATTAGTTAACTTCAAGATACACATAAACCATTATCATCTGGTGACGAAATGTCGAGTTCATCAAAATCAGTCAAGAGTCAGTAATTGTAAGGCAGTCATCATTTCACCTCTGCAGCCGTGCGACTATGTCAGCAGGAACTATTAATCACTTTCATTAGTGTAAATGAAATATTGCGACCAAACGTACTGCGCCAAGATGTTAACTATGGTAATTAATCACGTGGAACTCCACTCTATAAACGAATAGTGGCTGCTTTGATGAGACAGTCTAATCTCTACCACGTTTAGTCTCACCTGACTAGTTTTTGGTTGATCAAGACTTATTTTGTTGTAGAACAGTTTCTGTCTAACGAATCCCGTTATCAAAGGCTACAACTGAAAACTGATTGAAATCTGAACATATGAGATTTAAGTTTTTAGTAAAATAAATAGTGTGTTAACAACTGGTAGGAGTTGTTATTTAACTTATTTATTAGTGTCCACTGATTTACACTAACAATATTTAAATTAAATCAAAAACTCAAGAAAAACAATGTTTTTTATTTTTATTGTATTAAAAAAAGAGAATAAATTGATATATATATATATATATATGGTACGTATCCAGTCGACAATACACTAGGCGTCACAAAGATTTGCGTTAAACATAGAAGCTAGTCATGTAAAGCAACATGGGAGTAATCTGGTCAGCATCAGATTGAACAAGGACATAAATTTCGGTCTCAGTTAACAAATGTCCTCGTTGAAGAGTTGTTTGAGTTTAAGAATAATTAGAAATTTATGGCCGGCCACCTGTGACGTTCGGAGTTGTAAAGACAGTTAGGAGAAGGGCCCCAGTCTCACACCTAGGGAGCTGCTGTTGAGGGGCGCTTGTTAAAAAATGAGCACCCCAAGCTGCGTGCGGTTGCTAAATTAATTTGACAGTAGGAGTTTCTTAGTAGTTTTAGGCCACTGGTTTGACTGTCTACTACGAGAAGAGCCGTTACTATTTTCAGATCCATTGAAAAGAAATGGTGATTATTTCTCGTGGTTGATGGTTTATGGTTTTGAACAACTGATTTATAGCTTCCGCAGACACGGAAAGCACGTGAACACTTGGAGTGGAAGCTGCCTTCTACTGCCCTACAGCACGAGCATCGTGTATAGAAGCTTGCAGTTCTGGTAGCAACTCAGAAGCTTTTGTTTATTCACATTATGTTTACAATACAAATGAAGAAGACTCACCTGGTTTCGGCAAATTCCTTTTAACTTGCATCCATTTGTAGGTGGGAACGGGTGCCGTGTGTTTACAATACAAATGAAGAAGACTCACCTGGTTTCGGCAAATTCCTTTTAACTTGCATCCATTTGTAGGTGGGAACGGGTGCCGTGTGTTGAGTAGACAGAGCGTGGGTCTGAAAAGCACCGTTAGGCTGGCAGCTGTCCCGCATAACCGAGTCATATCCTTCCTGATATCCAAAGCCATTTCTTCGAGGAAGAGCTAGCGGGTCGAGGTAGGAATAAGCGGTGGCGGCTGGTAGACCGGTGACCGTGGACACTGGTCGAGATCCGCAGCCATCGTTTAGATTTACAGATGTGTGGTCTGCAGGATGATGAATACCGTGATGACCGGTCATCTCGTGGCCTGGATGTCCATAATCCAAGTTTCTGTAGCCAAATGTCCCTGGTGGACCCCGTGGACTCATGTCTCCTGTCGTACTGTAAGCTGGGTGGATCCCGGGACTTCCCCCGGAGTGAGGGTGGCTTAGACGACCCTGCTGGCCATAACTATGGTCCAGGTTTGTATAGCTGAGTCCGTTTGTATCATTGATAATGGGATGCGGTAAATGTCCGTTTGTATCTCCATGTAATGGCGGAGTACGTGGATCTGGACCGGGAAAAGAACTAACCAAGCCGCCGCTAATATAGTGGTTGCCGGTACCAGAAAGAGGCTCTGCGGGCTGACCGTAGTACACCTGAGCGGCTAGGTCGGAGCCGTAGTGTTGAGCGCCGTATCCCCCTGTCTCACCCTTGTGACACACGCTAGGATACACGACATTAGAATTCATAACTTGTGCACTATCCGGCGACCAGCGCTTTTTAAGGATGAGCCACAAATTAGCTGTCGCACTTAGAGATAAATCAGAAAATAAATGGATGGTAAATCATCAAGGGCAATTGACAGAAATATGCGAGTTAAATGAATCACGTGATTATACCGACCAATGGCGCTCAGAGCCGGCCCTCCAGTTGTTTAGTATTAGTTGGTGATAGATCGACTGCCAAGGTTTCTCCAAATTACATTTCTGTTGTGATCTAGTTGAAGCAGTGAGGATTCGTTCTTGCCACCGATCTGCAGAGTTTCAGATGGAAGAAGAAGAAGGTTGCTCTTGATTATTCCATGCCTTCAAACGTTGGGAAGATTTCAAACAGGACCCCTGTAACCATAGCAACTCATAGACGAGCAAGTTTTAAGCCTGGTAGGTTTTATTTGGATCATGTGAAGATACTGTGAGCAGAAGGCTAGGAGTCTTGTGTTTCATCACCAAAAATATTGAGCCAATACATTTGGACATGTGAGCTTAGCTCTGGTGCCCAGTGAAGTGACGACAGTACCGATGACTGACAAACCTTGCCAACGAAAGGAACGGTGGGAGCTCCGCCATGAAACACGTCACCGCCCTCACTCACGGCGTGCGATTGGCTTACGACAGTTAGGCCTAACTTAACCAGCTGCCAGAGGGACTCAATCTCAGTTTGGTGTTATGTTTGCAAGGTATATTAAAAGTAACAGTTATATAATGTCGATCTGAAAAAATAAAGAAAAGTATTTTGTATTTAAGCTAAAATGTTTTCCAGCAGTTTTTTTTTTTACTAAATACCTACTTGTATTTGATATATATACATATTAATAAATATTTAAGTTGTGTTTTACACATAATACACATAATTTTGTACATATTATTGTATTGAGTTCAAAGCAACTGCTTGTAATCAATCAACTATGTAGCTTAAATATATATTTTGCTGATGGAAATGTTAATGAGTAGATGATCCCTACAAGTGGCACAAAGTACTATATACTTCGACTGTCTTTTATACAGCTTGTTAGAATAAATAAGCTTATAAGTTTTCAACCACAAAGAACAGACTAACAAGTTTTAGTGATAACGATTATAACTAAAGGTTTTAAACTTCCGATTAAAAAATAAGTGCGGCTCCTTATAGGGTAAAAGCTTAAAACTTCTCAATATGAAGGCTATTTGATATTATAAATAGACACTTACGAGTGAAATTTGGAAAACCAGGCAATAATGTTTAATTTTTTCTCTGTTGTTATTTTCATTCTTTAACCATTTTCTAAGTTATATATTTTTACATTATTTTCGTGTCGTTTCTATACATATATTATCGGTTTTTAATAAGCCAGAGATGTCGGTCGATCTTCCTTTCCACAAAACCCTTTTAACAATTACCGATGATCAATAATGCTTTAAGAATATTTTAGAAACAACATGATTCTAGAACGGTTTTCTTTAATCGTGTTTCTTTCTTTACAACTTTCGAAATATTTCTAATGAATTTCAAGTATTAATTTCTTTTATCACATAGCTTCCCACTATACCGTTTCGGTTTCGAATTTCGACTTTTTTTTCTGTACAACTTAGAACGTGAAATAAGTTAACAGTTCATCAACCCAAATAGAAATTATTTAAATAATTATAACTTGCCAGATAACATATAGTTCTAAAGATTATATGTACTTTTAATTCTTGTACAACAGCTTGCTGAGATCCAGTGTTTACACTCTCCAGTTATAATTGAGTTATATTCTATATAGACACCAGGAAACATGGTATACATTTTACATTCTAGAGAATATCAAGCAAAACGTTTCTTCGGAGTTAACTCATTGTATGTAATATATAAAGATACTCTGTACTTCGTGTTGTGTTATTTGTATTTAGTCAATATATAGGTCCAATAGAAAGTAGATTTTGTTTAATAAAACACGCGGCTACATGGGATACTCGTAGCTAATATGATGTACTTCGTACTTCTTACTTGTGAGGCTGATAGCAGTTAAAATGTGATAAAATCACAGATACAGCAATCTTATAAAAATGTAAAAAAGCATATTAGAAAGATAAACTGAAAAAAATATATATAATGACATTTTTTGAAATCATTGTTGTTTTTTTATTTATGAAGTTACTTTGCAAATATCAACTACTACAACCAGTTCTAGGTTGGTTATTTCATTTGTTCTGTAGGCCAATGGTTATTACAACAACAGTGTTTAGATCTGTATATTTACTGATATGAATAGCTGATTATTACTACAACAATGTCTAGATTTCCATGTTTATTTCCTGAATGGCGTATGGTTATTACTGCAACAATGTCTAGGTCTGTATGTTTACTGTTCTAAATGATGCATTGTTATTACTACAACGATGTCTAGGTCTGTATGTTTACTGTCCTGAATGGCGCGTAGTTATTCTGTGTGTTTATTGTTCTGATTGGTACATGGTTATGACTACAACAAATTCTATGTGTGTATGTTTATTGTCTTGAATGCCACATGATTATTACCACGACAATGTCTAGGTCTGTATGTTTATTGTCTTGAATGCCACATGATTATTACCACAAAAATGTCTAGGGCTGTATGTTTACTGTACTGAATGTCATTTGATTATTACCACAACAATGTCTAGGTTTGTGTATTTATTGTCCTGAATGCTGAATGGTTACTACTACAAAAAATGTTTAGGTTTGTGTATTTACTGTTCTGAATGCTGAATATTTACTACTACAAAAATGTTTAGGTTTGTGTATTTATTGTCCTGATCGCTGAATGGTTACTACTACAACAATGTCTAGATCTGTATGTTTATTGTCCTGAATACTGAATGGTTGCAACTACAACAATGTCTAGATCTGTATGTTTATTGTCCTGAATGCTGAATGGTTACTACTACTACAATGTCTAGATCTGTATGTTTACTGTCCTGAATTGCATAGTTATTAATTTAATAAAATTTAAATAGTATGCAATAAAGACTCTGCATTTTTTTATTCTTAATACTAATATTAACAGCAGGTGTACATAAACGTAACAATGATGACTCATTGTTGGGTATTATATCTATTATTTATTTCACCATCCCAGATACCAGAGAAATGATTAACTAATGAGTTTACAATTCCGTTTAAGCTATATTTCTCTTATTCAGTTGGTTTCACTATACTATGTACAGAAGTAAAGGTACCCTTCATTGCCTCACAAAGTATGGTTTTTCTGCTAGTTAACCACACCTCTTTGTACCCTGTTTAAATTTAACTGTGAAGGAGTACAAAACAAATAACGGAACTCGGGAGCGATTTCAAAGTGGATAAAAAGTGTTACACCACTTGGAATTCCAAAAAGAACCATTATCGAGTTCCGGTGAGTACCGGCGGAATTTCTCCCCCTGTGTACGTATTCAAGAGCTTTTGAGATACTGATCTATTTTAAATATATTTTGAGAGTTAATGTTAAAATTCGAGTGAAAACCTTGTCATTTAATATATTAAAACAACTGGACTTCATAAACAAGATAGATCTATGCTATAATCGACAATGACAGGATTTGACCAGGAAAATTTGTATTGAAAGAACTGGAGATATCGATAAAAAAGCGTTAGTAATTACTCCTTTAGGTTTACGTAGAAGGAATATTAAGTTAGACACATTATTGTTTTCGAACCCCTACCGAAGAGCAGATGATCTGAACATTACTGATTAATTAATACGCTTGAGAGATGTCAACTATATCTTTAAGTTGTATTTCTTGGGAACTCTACCAATAGTAGACGTACTATTTTTATGAGTAAACTATGATCTTGCAAAGTTGAGAACCAGACTACTAAACATGCTGTATTGATTTTATTATTGGCAAATTTTACTCCTCATTGAATTGAGTCTATTCAATATGAATAATTTCATGAGATCACTATGTACTAACGAATGAATTGTATTCTGTATAATGAAGATGAGAAGCAGTGTATTAAACATAAAGTAAATGCAAACTTTGAGGACTGAGTGTTAAATTTTACAATTTTAAAGAATATTACAGTTAATAAGTGGTCTCACTGTGTTATCACAAGTACAATGTGCTGAAATTATGAACTAGGCTACTGAAGGTGTTATATTATGAGTTAAGTGTGGTAAAGTTAAAAACCAGCAACTAAATGTGCTATATTTTATGATTTAAGTTTGCCAAAGTTAATAACCAACCATTACATGTGCTATATTTTATGAATTACGTGTGGCATGGTAAGAACTAGGCTACTACCAGCCAATAAATGTGCTATATTTTATGATTTAAATGTGCCAAAGTTAAGAACCAGTTGCTAAATGTGCTATGCTTGATTTAAATATGCCAAAGTTAAGAACCAGCCACTAAATGTGCTATATTTTATGAATTACGTGTGGCATGGTTAGAACTAGGCTACTACCAGCCAATAAATGTGATATATGTTATGATTTAAATGTGTCAAAGTTAAGAACCAGTTACTAAATGTGTTATACTTTATTATTTAAATGTGTCAAAGTTAAGAACCAGTTACTAAATGTGCTATACTTTATGATTTAAATGTGCCAAAGTTAAGAACCAGTTACTAAATGTTCTATACTTTATTATTTAAATGTGTCAAAGTTAAGAACCAGCCACTAAATGTGCTATACTATATTATTTAAATGTGCCAAAGTTAAGAATGAGTTACTAAATGTGCTATACTTTATGATTTGAATGTGCCAAAGTTAAGAACCAACCACTAAATGTGCTATACTATATTATTTAAATGTGCCAAAGTTAAGAATCAGTTACTAAATGTCCTATATGTATGAGTTACGTGAGCACTAGTTAACTAAATCTGTTGTTTTTATGGTGGAATACATACTAAAGTTGAGAACAAGTTTGTTGAAGGGTTGAGACCGATGTTGTGTATTATCACATTATTGATACTTAACGGGCTAGGTTATTAAATGTTCTATATTTTAAGAGTCAAGTAAGCCAAACTTGAACGCTAATTGGTTATCTGTCTTCATGACGAAACAGCTACTAAAGTTTTCTGAGGTTAACACTGATACTGAGCCCATTAGACGAGAACGGAAGGCTCTTAAAAACATTTTGTGTTTTGTATTAATAAAGTGTACTGAGAGTGATTCTAACTTATAAAATGTATATAGGCCTATTAAGATATAACTGTATGTTAATGAGGTAAGTTATTCCTTTTTAGCATATTATTGATAGATATTGACATAACAAGAACGTTAAGCCTAACTCTAGCTTACGATAGAGCAACACATTTCTGCAAGCAAATTCAAAATTGTTATCATACATTCTAGAATATATATGAGACTACTAAAAAACAGTACAAACCTGACTACTTAAATTATATTTGTTGTAGTAATTAAATAATTACAAATAAGATTATTTGCATCTCTTAGACTTAGTTTTTGGTTTTTAGAGGCATGTTTTTAACTCAGAATATGCAAGTTTTGGAGAGCGTAAAATGTTTATTCTAATAGAAATTTTTAATCTTTTAAAAGCGTAACGAATATGAAGAAATATAGAAAACATAATAAAAGCGTTGATAATTTATAGCTGGCTAGGATACCAATCAGTACATAATTAAAGAACTGGAAACATGACGATGATACCCATGTACGGTACATTAAAATCATCAATTTTGTTAATAACTTCCTAGAATGCTCCAGCAACTTGTTTATAGTTTGTACACAAAGTGTCAGTAGCTTGTATCATATTTATTACTGTTATTCTGTTTGGAGACTGAAGTTTGTTGATTACTTTCCATAATGCTCCAGCCACGTATTTATAGTTTCTACACAAAGTGTTAGGATTTTATGCTGGTGTTTTAACTTGTTTGGATATCAAACAGTTTCTTATTTCAGCAACAAATGTCAATGTTATTTACCTTACATGACATTCCCTGGTCAGTAAATTTACTTCCTGTTGTACCCCAAACTTTCCCGCATGCTTGGTTGATGTATAGTTTATATCTCAAAACCAATTGCTGATTTTATTTAAGCGTTTCATTACCAACTATTTTTTTGTTTATCTACATATTTGGAGCAAGATTGGTTACAAAGCAATTTCCTTACACCTTATTGTTATGTGGAGTTATTCTGGATGAAAACTAGATATCAAATGGTTTCATAATTACAAGATATTTCTTGTTATCTTGAAAAAAAATGGAGTTTTAATATCAATGTTGATTGACCAAAACCCTTTTTTTTCTTGCCAAAACAACAAACAGTTGATTACTGCTGATTTTGCTATATGATTAAAGCACTAAACAATTCTTACTTATAACGATGCTCAAGCATTTCTTATGTACATTTATTAATTTTTTATAAGCTTTATTCTTAGTGTTTCTATAAACAGACACGTTCATCGGTGTACTGTGGTTTCTCCTTACCTTTAATACACATCATACTTGTCAATACACGCGAGGGTTATCACAACAAACATTATTTTTTTATTGATCAAGTAGAGTCCTTTTCAACGTTTCTCTCATGGGAAACTAGCCAGTCCAAAACGTGAAAACAGAGCTTTCTATATATTTTAGAACTGATTACTTACTCGCTATATATATATATATATATGCACGTGTACAATCACCGTTTGTATCAGAGCTGTAACTATGAATGTACCTATACCTGGATATATAGAAAACCTTTCTGTTCACCAAGCGGAGCGCTGTAAAATGAAGTTAAAGAGGTTTTGCGTGATTACTGCCCTGACTCAGCTGGTCCGTACTTTTGTTCATGCACAGTTTTACCTTTAATGGACCCGATCAATGTTGCGTGTTCCAGACTTTTTCTCTCAGCCTGTTTCGTGCCATTGTTCGGTGTGCACTGATGAATTTTAAAGGGAACTTTTTCGCGTGATCATTAGTAGATATCGACTCCACTAGAAGTAGTGGAAATAGTAGTGTTGAAACACACTGTTTTAATAAAGTAAAGGGCTCAGAATAATACTAGCTCTTTGGCATTTGGTACTGGTATTGTTCTAGTAGTTATGAATACCTTGGTACTGGTATTGTTCTATTAGTTATAGGTACCTTGCTACTCTTATTGTTCTGATAGATATAGGTACCTTGGTACTATTACTGTTCTGATAGATATAGGTTCCTTGGTACTAGTATTATTATGATAGTTATAGGTACCTTGGGACTGTTATAGTTCTGATAGTTATAGGTGCCTTGGTACTGTTATTGTTCTGATAGTTATAGGTACCTTGGTACTGTTATTGGTCAGATAGTTATAAGTTCCTTGGTACTAGTATTCTTTTGATAGTTATAGGTACCTTGGGACTGTTATTGTTCTGATAGTTATAGGTACCTTGGTACTGTTATTGTTCTGATAGTTATAGGTACCTTGGTACTGTTATTGTTCTGATAGTTATAGGTATCTTAGTACTGTTATTGTTCTG
>NW_013666643.1:256742-265864 GCF_000517525.1 Limulus polyphemus | reverse complement strand
TTATGTTTCACACAGAAGTATCACAGTTTGAAAAGAAACTTAAGTTATACATCAACTGTGTGTGTGTAGACAAACAGTTATGTTATGCATCAATTGTAGACAACCAGTTAAGTTATACATTAGCTATGTGTGTAGACAACAGTTATGTTATACATCAACTGTGTTACACAACCAGTTAAGTTATACATTAGTTACGTGAGTAGACAACCAGTTAAGTTATACATTAGCTATATGTGTAGATAAACCAGTTAAGTTAGACATCAACTGTGTGTGTGTGTGTGTGTAGACAACCAGCCAAATTGTATACCAGTTACTTGATGTGTTAACAAACGAGTCAAGTATACGATTCATTATAGATGAACGAACTGACAATTTAACAACAAAACACAAAACTCTAACTACAACTTAGTTAAATAAAGGCTTTTGGAACGCAGGAAAGAAAGTAGAAAATCCATTATCCACAACAAAGTTCAAAACGACAGTTTACTATTCACAGGCCCAACTAGCCTTTTACCTATGTGTTACAAGGTAGGAATGGTTTCTTTACTATTCGCATATTTTGTGAGTATTTTTTCGATCAGTTATTTCACGTTATTTCATGTAATCCACAGTTTTTAAACTGTAAGGTCTATTTGCTGTGAACTGGAATCTTCTGTTTTTTGCGATGTGAAAAACATTAATGATCTGTTTCTTTTCAAACTGTGATACTTCTGTGTGAAACATAATGATACGTTTATTTTGAAACTGTGATACTTCTTTGTGAAGCATAATGATCCGGTTCTTTTCAAACTGTGATACGTCTTGTGTGAAGCATAGTGATCCGTGTTTTTTCAAACTGTGATACTTCTGTGTGAAACATAATGATCCTTGGTTTGTCTACACACATAGCTAATGTGTAATTTGAGACAGTTGACCAAGTTGACAATGACATGTTGTGATCTGACAGTTGACCAAGTTGATAATGACATGTTGTGATCTGACAGTTGGCCAATCTAATAACGACATATATTGCGATTTGACAGTTGACCAATCTAATAACGACATATACTGTGATCTGACAGTTGATCAATCTAATAACGACATATATTGTGATTTGACAGTTGGCCAATCTAATAACGACATATATTGTGATCTGACAATTGAACAATCTAATAATGACATATATTGTAATCTGACAGTTGATCAACCTAACAACGACATATATTGTGGTCTGACAGTTGGCCAATTAATAACGACATATATTGTGATCTGACAGTTGGCCAATCTAATAACGACATATATTGTGATCTGACAGTTGATCAACCTAATAACGACATATATTGTGATCTGACAGTTGGCCAATTTAATAACGACATATATTGTGATCTGACAATTGGCCAATCTAATAACGACATATATTGTGATCTGACAGTTGATCAGCCTAATAACGACATATATTGTGATCTGACAGTTGGCCAATTTAATAACGATATATATATTGTGATTTGACCGTTGACCAAGTTGAGAACGACGTATTGTGATCTGACAGTTGGCCAATCTAATAACGACATATATTGTGATCTGACAGTTGATCAATCTAATAACGACATATACTGGTATCTGACAGTTGACCAATTTAATAACTACATATACTGTGATCTGACCGTTGACCAATCTAATAACGACGTATTATGATTTGACAGGTGACCAATCTAACAACGACATATATTGTGATATGAAAATTACCCAAAAATGTTGATTCTAATTAGAAATTTATAATTTCTGTGAAAACAGTTTTTGAAGTTTTTTTTGTCTTTGTTCCAAAGTTAAGGCTTTGTAACTAGGACTGGAATTTGGCTCCAAGGTGCCATAAAGGAGAGGAACAATTAGTGTCCTCATGCTATTGACAATTCATCTGTGGAGGTCTGCTACTGATCAATCTGATCATTAGCACAGGAAGTGTTGAATGTGCTAACTTACCATGACCTCAAAACATGTTCTTTCAAAATCCCCCGAACAGCCGACAAGCCATGAACTTAAGATCTAATTTCTTTTTCTGGATCATCAAGGTAGTCAAGTTGCGATAATTAATTCACAGAACTTGCTGGAACCTCTATTTACTCACTACAAAGCAATCCCTGGAGAGCTAGGGAAAAGTTTCACAGGCATTGCCCCAATACCAGAAAACAGCAAATATGCTCCACCGTCTGGTATAGAAATATTTAAAGACTGCAAAAGCAGGCCTGAAGACAGATCTTTGTCAGTGTGTCGTAGATGTCTGGGTGATTGATCGAAGCAATTTACTGGCGGTCATGACGACATACCACGAGCTTAAGAGTGGTCAGCTTTAGAGAAGAAGCTTTGCTGACCAGTAAACACAAGCTGTTTCCTTCTGGAAGAGAAACTATTTAATCTAAGGCCTACATTAATTTGGTTGAATTGGAAAATTCAAAATACTTTCGTAGATTCCAGAGGTGCACGATGAAATAAAATCAAAAATAGACTGTAAGATAAGGTCTGAATAAAAATATATTTCTAGGCAGTAATTGTGATAAACTTAAAGTAGTTAACAATACTACACTAGAAACTTGTTTTATAAGATCAGTAACAATAGGAAATATATATCGAATTAGTATAACATATTCGGGAATAACATTGGAATAGACAATATTCCAATATATGATCTTTAAACGTGGAAATAAACACAGAATTTAACATGGCTACAACAAGAATATTCAAAATATTTTTGTGTAATGATATACAAAAGGAGTACAACATATCTGAAATATAATATCAGATATTGATGAGCAGAAACAGTGGTATCTGTTAACTCAAAATTAACAGGAAATTATTATATGCCATTCGGTGGCTCAGCGTTTAATCAATGGGCTTATAAAGCTAGAAATTAGGTTTCGATACCCGCGAGGACAAAGCACAAGATAGTCCATTCTGTAGCTATGTGCTTTACAACAAATAAACGATAATTATATGCGTGAAAGAACAATAGTAGCATCCAAGAATATTCATACGGCACTTATGTATATGCTCGAAGTCAAAATTCTTTTATAAAAAAAAACATCGATTTATTAGACACAATAATCACAAAAGTGAGACTGGGAACAGTCTCACTGATTATATCTTTTATTCCGTACAGTAAGTTCTTCAGTATTTTATTACATTTTTGAGACTGGGAACAGTCTCATTTTTATTATTATTGTGTATAATAAATCGTTGTTATTTTTTAAAAGAATTTTTTACTCTAAACTTAGTGTGTTATATATTAAAGGTGTAACCTCAACTATCCTCGAAATGAGGTGAAAAACATTAATCAAGGACATTAATGTGTATTGTAAGCGAAAACAAAAGCGTACAAAAACTTATCTAAAGCATACATTGGAAAAATCGTTGAATAAAAAATAATTCACTTTTTCGATGACATCAGTAGTTGTTATTGAGTTGTGTATCTGTCAGTAAAAACACCATGTGAAATTTGAAATACGCGGTTTGATGAGAAAGACAAAAGATATGGGTTGCTTGAGGAGAAGAAAAGATCCAAAATAATACTGGTTGATCTACGATAAGGGGGATCTTACGAGGAGACGAAGAGAAGAGGAAAGGAGGGTAGAGAGTGTCGGAGGAGACGTTGAGCCTAGAACCTGCTCTCGAGTAGGTAACTTAACTAACTGTTCATATAAACATTCAGAATTTAGGTTTAACTAGAGCCACTTAATATTTTCTATAGGCAAGAGCAGTTCAGCCACTGATGTTTTTCCTATTGACAAGTACGTAATGGGTGGCCATGAAGTGGTGATGCTATTTTACATTTGAAATGTTTCACTCGGTGATACTGTTACTATGGTTTTTATCAACCTGAGACTATATCATTTACTAATATCTTATTCAGATAGGCGTGAGCATCCTAAAACTAATTGAATTCCCTAACGTTTTCAACAAATTTGTGTACTGTTTTTGTCTATTTTTATCACCGACTGATTTTATATATATGCTGTTTTCTGTGAAAAATATACATTTTGGAAGTGTTTTATTTGCTGGTTATTTATACGGAAATATATGTATTTGTGTACTGCTTTGTATAAAAATGTACAACTTGAATGTATTTTTAGTATACTGACAATGATCAATTTAGAAGTAAATTTTACATCTGTATATATGAATTTAAGTAAATTACAACCACTGCTACCATTCCTATATCCTTATTTACTCTGGGTGTGATGTTTAACTAGTGTTATTCTCCTACATACATACTTTTTTAAATTACAACCACTGCTACCATTCCTATATCCTTATTTACTCTGGGTGTGATGTGTAACTAGTGTTATTCTCCTACATACATACTTTTTTAAATTTTAGGTGAATTTTAACTGTATTAACACCATTCCTACAGCCACATTTAATCTGGATGTGAAATTTAACTATTGCTACATTTAACTGTATAAATATTTTACTTTAGTAGATATTTTTCTATAAATGTATATTGTCAATTTCCTAGCTGTTATAGCCTTTCCTTGTAGATATTTTAATCTACGTGAACTTTAACTACTGATGCTGTTCCTATAGCCATCTTTATTCTGGGCAAAGGTCAATTATTGGTACCGTTTTTAGGTGTTCAAACATTTTGGGAGATTCGTAATTAGATGTATTTTTTTATTTGTTTCAGTGAAAATGAGAGACAACTTGTTCGAGCTAATGAATCTGGTAGGATCTAGTAATGTATTATTGTGGTCATTGTGTTGTATAGCTTCTGGGCCGGCATGGCCAGATGGGTAGAGCTATCGACTCGCAATCTGTGGGTCGCGAATTCGAATCTCCGTCACACCAAACATGCTCGCCCTTTCAGCTGTGGGGGCGTTATAATGTGACGGTCAATCCCACTAGTCGTTGGTAAAAGAGTAGCCCAAGAGTTGACGGTGGGTGGTGATGACTCTAGTCTTTCACTGCTAAATTAAGGATGGCTAGCGCAGATAGCCCTCGTGTAGCTTTGCGCGAAATTCAAAACAAACAAACAAACAAAACAAATAATTTTCCTATAAAATACCATCAATGTAGACAATGCAAGACTTCCCAGAACACCACAATACAAAACTGTCCTGTTCCTGAATATTCTATGGAAAATGCTAGAAATGACCTGAATCATATATATGTTAATCCCCTGGGTAATAAGAAATAGTGAGAAATAGATAACATATCAGGACCAGTCAAAATTTTAAATGAGGTCGAAGATCAGATATCCGAACCTCTCTCTCTCTCTCAGTCCTGGTAGGTCAACAGACCTTGGGCACGTGCCTGGCGATTGTAGAGTTGCTGTTGTTACTCCTACTTTAAAAAGAGTTGCCATAGAAATAACAAATCATTTAACATTCTTTTATCAGACAGTAATAAAAAAATTCCACAGTGTCTAAACGATACCTGTACAGGGAACTTCAAACACAGTACCAGAGTGTCGCGAGTTTCAATAAAATGTCGGAATTAGATCAATGCATTATGTTTCTATATTCTGGATTTAGCAAAGTTTAGATCTCATTTTATTACATCTATTACCTTGCAGAACCATTATTGCACTGTAACACTTCTCGAAAATGGCAGCGTAAAGGCTTTTGTTGGTCATTTTGCAATGCTTTACATGTATGTGTTTATACAGTTAATTCCAGAGTATTGCAAAATTAAAATCAATATTGTTTAGGGGATTAACGTAATAATACCCAAATGCGTAAAATGATGGTAAAAGCCGTGGAGATAGCAAATAAACTTGGCTAAAAATCGTGGGGATATATCTTTTTTTTTTATCTCTCCTTTGGCAACAATCCTGGACCTAAGGATGGAAGCAGGGTTTTATTTCCAGTACAGCGTTTTGGGTAGGATAGGCTTTGTTTACTACATTCAATGATTAGCTACACTAATCAAGAATGAACGTTTACTCGCATGATATACGTAATTCTTAAAATCACAACTAATCAAATAACAGTTCTTCGCGCCAAAGCCAGTGTGCGTGAGAAAGAACTTTCAGAAAAGGGGGAATGCGTACCCTTGCTACAGTATTAACAGAAAACGCACAGGGCGACACGAGGCCCTCGGCGGGACATCTCTGATGTTTATTAAATTGTATGACACCAGCTTAGTGTGTCCTTTATTTAGCTGCATAATTTCGCACCAACAGCGGAAACTGAAAAGATAGTTAGGATCTCATACTATTTTTTATTGGTCCTCTGCGTACAGGTCAGCAAGACGTAGCAAGCTCGAGACTTCTCCACATTCTATGTTTTCCATAAACCGAAAGGAAAGAGCTCGTGCACCCTACTGCTGCCACTGATATCAATTTGATTGACCCAAAAGACGCGCGCGCTCCTCTTTGTTTGCGTATATTCTGTATTAGATATTCGACGGCTTGTTTGATTCACCAGCTGGAAAAGATGGAAGCGCCGCCTGCTGGGAAGTAAATCCGATTAAAGTATGATTTTGCTGGGTCAAGCTGATTGGTCGGTTTGTTGTTCTGTAAGACCGCTTTTCATAGCTCATTAACTTCAAAATTACTCCTAGAATGATTGTTCAGATTCCTTTGTGTTCCAGCTTCCCTGTAGTGTCAGAAAATGTAATCTTGAAAGGTACTTGAAGTTAATCAAGAAATATGGGCTTAACAAGTTGGCGTGTCCTTTCATCGTTTACTCTTTCCATTTGTTCATTGGATACTTTTCTCATCGTGCTTTTTTTGCTTGCAATCATGCTTATGGAAGACTTATTGGTTAGCATGTCTCAATGGAAATAAAATTGTTTGTGAAGGTTTTGACTCTTAAGGAATAATAATGCTTTCGAAATATATAATAAAATAACTGTAATCATATAGTAACTGCAATGTAAAGTTGATTGAATCCAGTTAAGCATTTTATCATACATGAAAGGTTATACTTTTTTATGCCTTGTATAGGGTATCATACATCGTTGAAACTAACGAAGTCTAAACTAGCTATTAATATTCACAAAGAACAGTATCCGTCAGGGTTGAGTGGGTCTTTTCATGACAACTTGATTGGTTACTTTTTTCTTTCATCTTTCCAAGTAAAGTATTAGCAGTCAACTCTTTTAACTTATACTAACAAAAAAACTTAGATCTATGCAAGCGTGTAATGAATAATAGTACGCTACGAACATGCTTGGTTATTGAACATGACATATCAGGTTACGTGTGCGGACAAACCAATCAACTTGCAGATGTGACGCAAGACACCTAACGTATCAAGTACGTGTGCAGATAAACCAGTCTAGGTGTTAACAAGCTTATGTGTGTAGACAAAAACACAGGAGACATATGAAACAACAACAAAGATAAGTTAAAGATAGGATCTACATAACAGCTATAAACAAACTAACCAGGATATAGCTATCAAAACATATAGACAGATATCGTATCTTGTGTGTGTTGATCAACAAAGGTAGAAAACAGTCTCACTATGTTTTTATAAACAAACCATTCCATTTCATGTGTGTGTGTAGACAGTCAGTTAAGTTACCCATCAGCTACGTGTGTAGACAACCAGTTAAGTTATACGTTAATCATGTGTGTAAACAAACCAGTTAAGTTACCCATAAACTGTATGTAAACAACCAGTTAAGTTACCCATCAGCTATGTGTAAACAACCAGTGAAGTTATACGTTAATCATGTGTGTAAACAAACCAGTTAAGTTACCCATAAACTGTGTGTAAACAACCAGTTAAGTTACCCATCAACTATGTGTGTAGACAAACCAGTTAAGTTATACATCAACTGTGTGTGTGTAGAGAAACCACTTAAGTTATACATCAACTGTGTGTGTAGACAAACCACTTAAGTTATACATTAGCTATGTGTGTAGACAAACAGTTATGTTAGGCATCAATTGTGTGTATTGACAACCAGTTAAGTTATACATAGCTATGTGTGTAAATAAATCAGTCAAATTACACATTAGCTATGTGTGTAGACAAACCAGGACAGTTGACCAATCTAATAACGACATATATTGTGATTTGATAGTTGACCAAGTTGATATTGACATGTTGTGATCTAACAGTTGACCAATCTAATAACGACATATATTGTGATTTTACATTTGACCACGTTGATAATGACATATATTGTGATTTTACAGTTGACCACGTTGATAATGACATATATTGTGATTTGACAGTTGAACAATCTAATAACGACATATATTGTGATTTCATAGTTGACCAAATTAATAACGACATATATTGTGATTTGACAGTTGACAAATCTAATAACGACATATATTGTGATCTAACTCACAATATGTCGTTGTCAACTTGGTCAACTGTCAGATCACAATATACGTCGTTATTAGATTTGTCAACTGTCAAACCACAATATATGTCGTTATTAGATTGTCAACTGTCAAATCACAATATATGTCGTTATTAGATTTGTCAATATATGTCATTGTTAGATTGATCAATTTTCAGATCACAATATATGTCGTTATCAACTTGATTAACTGTTAAATCACAATATACTTCGTTATCAACTTGATCAACTGTCAGATCACAATATACGTCATTATCAACTTGATCAACTGTCAGATCACAATATATCTCATTACTAACCTGTTCAACTGTCAAATCACACTATACATCGTTATTAAACACAGTCAGATGTCAAGTTGCCATACGTTTCAACGTTAGACATAAAATCGGTATTATAACCATTGTAACGTAATGTGTAGTATACTGATATTTTTATATTAAAATAATAAGTTCTGTAAATCTGTTTTGAAAATTCGAAAAAAACCTACTTATCTAACACTTTAAAAGAAACTACAATATTTTTAAGTTTAGTATTTTCCTACGATTTTACAATATGCATATTACTGTTATGTGTTTCATTCAACAAAGCAACAACAAAAAAACGATGAGTTATAATTATGAATAGCAAACGCCTATGGTTGAAATGAAGTCAACTATTTTCAAAATACCAAAATAAAATTATAAAAGAATTTTGTGATACGTATGTTCAAATTGCGTACTTTGATTAGTTCGTTTATGGTCAAATTTCTCTAATAAAATTATGTATCCTACTGTAATCTTTCTCGACTTTTACTAAATTTACATTTCGTCGAAATTAGTATTGTTAAC
>NW_013666643.1:248218-255901 GCF_000517525.1 Limulus polyphemus | reverse complement strand
GTGATACTTCTGTGTGAAACATAATCATCTGTTTCTTTTCAAACTGTGATACTTCTGTGTGAAACATAATGATCTGTTTCTTTTCAAACTGTGATACTTCTGTGTGAAACATAATCATCTGTTTCTTTTCAAACTGTGATACTTCTGTGTGAAACATAATGATCAGTTTCTTTTCAAACTGTGATACTTCTGTGTGAACATAATGATCAGTTTTTTTTCAAACTGTGATACATCTGTGTGAAACATACATCATTTCTGTGGCTGAAATCCAATAAGAAGATTTTATTGTTCAGTTTCTGTTATCAATACTTAATAAAAATGTATATTTATTCCAGTAAACATTCTACCATTTAGATGTATTAAACAGAAACACTGACATCACACTAATTAGGTTATTTCTACTACATAACTGACTATCATGTTTAATTTTTGTTTCTACACTTTCTTGTCATAATAATACAGTGTTAACCCTTGTACTAAATACCTAAGTATCACAGGCACTTATTAACAAAACAGTATTAACTCTTGTACTAAATACGTAAGTATCACAGGCACTTATTAATAAGACAGTATTAACTCTTGTGCTAAATACCTAAGTATCACAGGCACTTATTAACAAAACAGTATTAACTCTTGGCAAAATGATTTACATCTGTCTCTTTCTTGATTAAGTGACGTATTTGTAATGTTTGGAAGAATAACCTTGTGATGAATATTTAATTAATTATTATAAAGCCTGGACTTAAATTAACCATGTTAATAAAAACGTGTGCTCTTATGCAAAAACTGCGAAACATAATATTCCCATGTTCGTAATTAAAGCTTCTTGTTAACATATTACACTTCGGATGATTTAAATATAAAGAAAATCCTAACATTCGTATACTCGAAAGAACGATTTGGGTAAAATGAAGAACGCTTTTTTTTTTTACCAGAACATATTTTTTTATTTTTTCAACCACTTTGTTTTAAAATGCATGTTAGTGAAATTCTTAATGAAAAATAACAGAAAAGCGGGAAACATGCAGCTGTCCAGTGAAAAATAGATATTATCTGTACAGTAAAGAAAAGTTGGTTTCCAATAATCTTTCAACAGAAAAGTAACACAATACGCACTGAACCACATATTGTTAACCCTTATGTGCCCAGTGGTTATATGAATCGACTTACATTAAGGGAACAGTTAAGTATCTGAAAACAATAGTATAAACACCATTAAATTAGTATTTTTGAATACAGTAAAATTATTCACCGTTTTTCATGACGAGACGTCCGTTGACCAAGATTTGTTTGTTTAGCTCCTGTTAAAGTCAATAATGTAAAATCATTCCTATTAAATGTATTATATTAGAATTTATCGTAATTTATACTGAAGGAATATTTATATTATTTAACTTTTACAGTAAACGATATAGCATTTTGGTAATTAGTTGTACGACTGTAAAATCTGTTATAGTTTTATACATTTTAAAGCTGATAAATAACCTTGAATGACTACACCTTACTTTTTCCACATAATTCACGAGAACCCTTTGAATTGCATCCTTTTGATGGTTGGAGAAGATAATTGAGTGAAAAAAAAAGGTTGTAAGTGTTCTCTTTAACTTTCGCCTCAAGCCCTTTTTATGTCCCAATGTCTATTTGTTATCAATAGCGAAGATCCGTCATGTCATAAAAGAAGGAAGCTATAAATAGTAAGTAATCAAGTAGCTTTTTATAGTATCGTGTTGCATCATTATGAAATCTGAAAAAATACACTAAACCCAGTCTATAAAGAAAAGTGAAAAGTTTACGTTTCAACATGGGATCATTTGGAAGTTTGAATTCAAAGGTCTAGTTCGGCTGAAACTTTTAAGTGACAATCCAGTGACAATCACGGCAAGTGTTCGCTTTAACATGTCTATTATACGTGTATTTATCTTTCACGTTCTTCCTCTGATTGGTCTTTACCAGCACGCAATATTCTCTTTACACATACAAATCTAAAATCCATGTCATCAAGTTTCCTCAGAATGAACTTTGCACTTGTTGGCTTCTCAGAGTATCATTAAGTTTTTTTGTTTTTTTTTCTCCCGAAAATCGTCATATCTTGAATCAAAAATAATGTAAAAATATTCTGAATTTTAAAATACGCAATGGTCTAACTCGGAAAGATTGCATCAAAACTACATGCTGTGTCGGTGTAAAAAGTTAGTTTATTTGACAATAGTAAAGACGAACCCGTCATTTATTCATAAGCTTATTGTAACATATTTGATTTGATAGATTCAAATCAGTCTAAATTGGATACTTGCAATGTGTATTAAAGTGAAACTTTTTTTTGTTGAAGAATGATAAATATAGTATCTCATTCCGATCATTAAATAGTTTTGACTGATGTGTCTCACATCCATAACCTTTGAATTCAAAGTTCATTCCACGTTTTTAAACAAGAAATAAATCATCGAACTGTTACGATGTTTTTTTATGCCACCATTTATTACAAGAGAGCAAAAAACACGAGCGTCGACTGCTCCATCAAACTTGGCTGCACTGGTCAATTATAGATAGCAATTACGCGAAGAATTAGCTTATTACATTCGCCTGAGCATGCTGATTTATATCAATGAAATCGAACGCTGATCATTATCTTATCATGTTTAAATTTTATTCAATTACTATTCATAGTCTAATCAGTGATTTTGTTATTGTGTCCTCTATATCACTGGCATTTTATATGTTTTAACATATAACGCTCATAAAACAATAAGACAAGATAAGACTTATATTAATGTGATATGAACTTATGATGCTAATAAGGCTTACATTCCTCACACACATTTAAATAATAAATAAGTTAGAAGTCTGTTTTTTTCGCATTCATTTTTTAATTTAGCTTCAGATGCAGTTTGATTGATAGAAATATAAAGGAGTAATTACAGTATGTTGATATAACATATGTTGAGGTTTGATTCGAATAATCAATTGATCTTTTATATTATAATGAAGATTAAGATAAACTTTCAACATTTCTATATTACCACTAGGGTTTATTTAAATAGAAAGTGTTAACCTTAGAGACTGGACACAAAATATGCTCTAATAACCCGAAGAGATCGTTGATGGAGTGGCATATAGACAGTTTTGGTATTACAGAAAACCTGTGTATATAAATAATAGCTATTTCAATAAAATAATGTAGTTATACGTTAGTTTTAAATCCCTTATTGAATTCGATAAGTCCGTATCGTAGCTTTGTTCGATGGATCGTGTCTGAATCCCAATGATGTTCTACACACACACACAGTCGGAACCCTAACAGACTTGTGATTTATAGGCAATCGGAAGACAACCCCAGAGCGAGGTCCATTTTTCTCTCTTCTGAATGAGAGATGAAAGTTGGGGAGTTTGGGAAAGCTTAGTATGTGAACAGTTGATATACATATGTCGACAAAAGTCAACGTATCTGTCTATCTATCTATCTACAGAGGAAGGAAAGAGAAGAAAGAAAGGGATAGTATGTTATTACAGATAAAACTAGGATAGTTTTTAGGTTAAAGGTAAAGTATATTCGGTTTAATATAACAAAACGGTTGTTTAGATATGTCAAGTCACGACAGGATCACACTTATCCTAAGAACAAGCAATTTCTATTAGAGGTTTTAGGCTATGTCTTTAGCACATTGTGTGATGAGTCAAACGACTGATACACAATTGACCAGTGTATTATTGGTGTACTGCTGTTCATGTCAGTCTTTGATTATGGTTTCACAATTAATTCTGATAATAAAAAATGTTTCCTAATTATGATCGACTTAATTTATTGCATTGTAACGGCTCAATTTACTTAGTTATTGTGAAATAAATAAAAAAAATGTTATAATAGTTCTGACTGAAAAATAGACAATAATATCAAATCACGATCATTTTAAGTATGAACGGTTTTAAACATATTAATATCGTTTTTAGTTTATTCACGCTTGGAGAGAATTATATATAAGTGTAAAACGCGTATATTAATTTTAAAATTGTACACAATTTATTTCATTTTTTGTTCCATCAAAGTGGTAAATTTCAGCGAGAAAGAAATTTAAGGCTTAGTCTCTTCTTGAATTTGCCATTTTTCACTCAGTTAGACCAGTTTAGTAATTCTAGACGAGTGAAAATCGAAAAACATTACGAGATCTCTTAGGGTGAAGAACTTTCGTGTTTTAGTTGTATTTTTCTCACCACAAGTAATCTATATTTAGTTATATAAGTATGTTGTAGGTTACATGTGGTGTTTTAGTTGTCCTTTACTCACCACAAGTAAGCTATATCTATTTATATAAGTATGCTGTAGGTTACACGTGTGGTGTTTTAGTTGTCCTTTATTCACAACAAATAAGCTATATTCATTTATATAAGTATGCTGTAGGTTACACGTGTGGTGTTTTCGCTGTCCTTTATTCACAACAAATAAGATATATTTATTCATATAGGTATGCTGTAGGTTACACGTGTGGTGTTTTAGTTGTCCTTTACTCACCACAAGTAATCTATATATATTACTATTTATTTGTGATGAGTAAGTAACAATTATGAAACGTTACTTATAATAAGCAATAATTATTGCTTATTATACGTCGTCATTTACCTATATAAATACAGGTTAAACTTAACGAAACATCTCAAACAGCACGTATATAAATTCAATCAGTCCTACTAAACATAAGCATATGAAAACTGTGTACTGTTGTAATCGAAATACCATAAAATGTTATGGATGTTTTTGTACATTCCGTGTTAAAATAATTATTTGAAGAAATCTAACTTGAAATGATTTAGTTTTAGATTTTTTTTCATATAGTTTAATCAAATATCTCTCTTTGGTGACACATTAAGAAGGGATATGTGACACATTAAAAAAGGATATGTGACACATTAAAAAAAGGATATGTTCCTAAAATAAACTGTTATAATTTTCTCCTACACTGACTGTAAGGAAAACACACCTATGGGTAATTCATTCCGTATATAATGAACCACAGCGAATATTGAAAAGAAAACGTTAAAGACTTATCCCAGACGAACATAATATTTGTATAATAACTTAAACTGTAACTTAAGTTGCTAAACTTATTGAATACAATGATAAAGATTTATATTAATAGTTTCGTTTTGAGTTTACTTAGTGATTATAAGTCCTATTTTATTACAAGTAACAGCTTTCACAGTGTAGTTGAAAATGATCTCACCAGTGATAGAAACGTCGTATCTGTTCTAAATAATATTTTTCCTTTCTGCTATAGCTGTAACTTATAAATATTTAGATTGACCCCACCGTGAATGACTCGACGTTCGACTCAGTTCTTCTATTTGTTACTGATTTAAAACGTACAAAAGTTCATTTTTGTTAATTAATGACACTTTATATTAGAAATGTTTACCATTCACGTGTAATACACACACACACATATAAAATATTATACAGTAATATAAATGTATTTTAGTATAATCGACAAGTGGACATCTGGCGGCCATACCTGGCATAACAGAGTGTATGAAAGGTGACGTATTCTCGAACTGCCATTCAAAATCATATGAAAAAAAGAGAAGAAACGTGTAATGCCTAAACGTGACTATAAACAGACATATTTTTGGTATTGTAACAACATATTTACATTCCACGCGTGGTTTATTACATATTTCAATTAACATTCTATTGTCTGGAAGTACCTTATCGTAATTAGAATCAATTTTGTAAGACGATGCTTTTGACATTCATACTTCTCACGAAAGGAGTTGGTTTCGGGCAGGATATTCGTTATCACCTGTTCTAATCTCAAGCTTGTTGATCTAATCCTTTCTTCTTTGGATCTGGTGAGCATGTGCTACCGGTCTTGAAGGACCTTATTTGAAAAAACTGCAGTAGCAAGAAATATAAAAGCCATTTTTCAAGTTACAACTGATAACGCATGTTGTAAAGGTAATAAATCTCCCGTGTTCAATTTTCGACTGTGATAAATTACCGTTAAATTACATGACACACAACGTGTTTATCTATCTGTCTGTCAAATAGACCGGCTTTAAAGAAGAAATAAACAAAGTAACGTTCATGTTCGAGTGCTACGCCTATAATGTTTTCTTATATAGCACAATATAAAAAAAAAGTTTGTTTTTTAAAAAATAAAAACTTTACTAAAACATATAGGAAGTTTGTTTTTTGTTAACCATAATGCTACTCAATAGGCTATCTATGCTTTGCCCACCACGAGTATCGAAACCAAATTTCTAGCATTACAAACCTACAGACTAACCGCTGAGCCACTAGGGTGGGAGTCTCTATGAAGTTAAATTATTAATATCTTCTTACATTTGTAGCCTAAAACCTAACGAGAGAAAAATATTTGAACAAACTATAGAAACTATAGTGTGATAATGTGTATCAGGTAGTTTCAGTTGTAAAAACTTCAATCTACGAATATAATATATTTAGCATAATGTTAAATCTACAAATGTTTGTTCTAATAATAAAACAAACATGGAGACTTAAAACGTTAAACATCATGCACACGTGTGCTTGTTGTAACCATCGATCTGATACTTTAGCAACAAAACAAAAAACTTTATTGAACTTACTATCTTTATCATATTAATACACCCTCACAATATCAAATTAATACCATTTTACTATATCAAATTAATACCCTTTACTATATCAAATTAATACCACTTCAGTTTATTAAATCAATATCCCTTCATTATATATCAAATTAATATCCTTTCACTATATCAAATTAATATCCTTTCACTATATCAAATTAATACTCTATCACTATATCAAATTAATACCCCTTCACTATATCAAATTAATACCCCTTCACAATATCAAATTAATACTCTTTCACTATATCAAATTAATACCCTTTCAATATATCAAATTAATATCCTTTCACAATATCAAATTAATACCCCTTCACTATATCAAATTAACACCCTTTCACAATATCAAATTAATACCCTTTCACTATATCAAATTAATATCCTTTCACAATATTAAATTAATACGCTTTCAATATATCAAATTAATACCACTTAAATTTATTAAATCAATATTCCTTCATTATATATCAAATTAATATCCTTTCACAATATTAAATTAATACGCTTTCAATATATCAAATTAATACCTCTTCACAATATCAAATTAATACCCCTTCACTATATCAAATTAACACCCTTTCACAATATCAAATTAATACCCTTTAGTATTAATTTGATATTGTGAAGGGGTATTAATTTGATATAGTGAAGGGATATTAATTTGATATATAATGAAGGAATATTGATTTAATAAATTTAAATGGTATTAATTTGATATATTGAAAGCGTATTAATTTAATATTGTGAAAGGATATTAATTTGATATAGTGCCTTTCACTATATCAAATTAATACCCCTTCACAATATCAAATTAATACTCTTTCACTATATCAAATTAATATCCCTTCATTATATCAAATTAATACCTCTTCACAATATCAAATTAATATCCTTTCACTAAATCAAATTAGTACCCCTTCACTATATCAAATTATACCCCTTCACTATATCAAATTAATATCCTTTCACTATATCAAATTAATACCCCTTCACTATATCAAATTAACACCCTTTCACAATATCAAATTAATACCCTTTAAATTTATTAAATCAATATTC
>NW_013666643.1:243630-247397 GCF_000517525.1 Limulus polyphemus | reverse complement strand
CTACCAAGTGTATACCTTTTCGCTTTGTTCGTTCCATTCCTATGAGCTATATATATATATCCTTGTGTGGAGTTGGTAAAAAAAATTCGCTTTAGTGGTTGGATAGTGCATTACACGTTTATTTTTTACCGAAAAACCGACGGTTTCGGTTAGGCCAGCATTTCCCAGACTTTTGTCAACCGTGCCCCTTTTAATAAATATGGTTACTTGCGCGCCCCCTTCTTTTTTTAAATGAGTGAGTTAAGTGATGATATATGATAAGTAAAATACTATATGTGTTGTAGTAATTACTTATTATTTTCATTAATAAGAAATATATTAAAATGTTTAATTTTGCATCATTGCACTACTGAGTAATAGCTCGCGTCTCTCAAAGATCATTTGCGCTCCCCTGAGAGGGCGCGCTCCACACTTTGAGAAATGCCGGTTTAGGCTGTTCAACATTATGATCTCAATCACCTTTTGTGTAGTTTGGGCTAGATTATGAAAATCTTTACTCAAACAGAACTATGTATTCAAATAACCAAAATGAAAAGTTTTGAACACGTTTTTCTTTTTTTTTTCATGTTTTGATATCTGCTTTTTTATAATAATACTTTCCAACAGTTATTCAACGTTAAATGTCAATGTTTTATACGACTCAAAGGTTGTTTCAAAATCCTCCTTCCCCCAATATTTTAACCGAAAACATTGTTTAGTATCTTAATATAGTTTTCTTTCCTTTTTCTTAAACTGATACGATGGTTCATGTTTACTGGTTTTTATCTTAATTTTACAGAAACAGTGACAAGGTGACATTAGTTTATGGTTCGTATTTTCTCTTACTTTTTTACACGGAAAATCAGTAACAACAAGAGATTAATCTATGATACAATGTTTTATATTTACAGTTTTTTTATATTTTACACGGAAAATCAGTAACAACAAGAGATTAATCTATGATCCAATGTTTTATATTTACTGTTTTTTTATATTTTACAGAAATCAGTAACAACATGAGATTATCTATGATACAATGGTTCATATTTACTGTTTTTTCATATATTTTACTGAAATCAGTAACAACATGAGATTGATCTATGATACAATGGTTCATATTTACTGTTCTTTCATATATTTTACAGAAATCAGTAACAACATGAGATTAATCTATGATGCGATGGTTCATATTTACTGTTTTTTCATATATTTTACAGAACTCAGTAACAACATGAGATTAATCTATGATGCGATGGTTCATATTTACTGTTTTTTATATTTTATAGGAAACAGTAACAACATGAGATTGATCTATGATACAATGGTTCATATTTACTGTTCTTTCATATATTTTACAGAAATCAGTAACAACATGAGATTAATCTATGATGCGATGGTTCATATTTACAAACTGTTGGGACGTGTTGGTTATTTTAATGTCACTTCCTTATTGTGTGTGGGTTATCAATCATTTCACTTGCGTATTTTAAAACCACACATCGAAATGTTATTGAACTTAGAACTGTTTCTGACATAGTAAGCCAGTTGTATCTCTAGTGCACACAAAAACACATATTATTGTTTTAGTTATCCATGGTGTATATCCTTTAAATATTATATTATCACTAATATTTGTACGAAATGTTTTTTCGTTCCTAGAAAGGCAGCATTAAAAGTTAGGATTTAATTGCTTTTGAGCTCATTTTTATAAGAAAGAAGACGATTTCTGTCATTTCCAAGTGAGAGTATTTGTGTCACAGATGTGTAGACGATACATTACACAAACAGAATGACATTCAGCGAATACTTTGGTCGTTTGTAATTTGAGTCAGCTCAAACCACGTCCCCAAGCGGAGTGATATTTTGTTATTCCCACCAGTCGCTGGCCTTTTTCGACATTCACGCTCCAGACGCCTCTGCTGCCAAGTTCGTCTGATCGCTTGTTTACATCAGTCAGACATGCGCGGTGCAGAAGATGAGTGACAAAAAGGTCAAAGAAGGCACAACTTACGACTTCTGATTGGTCGAGATGACCCTGTTTTTCATTTCTGATTCCTGACAAGGGTGGGCTGAGCTTCCATGAGTTTTGCCAGCCTTCTCGCCGACCTTAATGTGAGGGTCGCGTGACATGTATTACTGCACTTTACAAGTTTAGAATAGAACTAATTAAATTGAGTACTGCACTGTATGCTGTAAGGTGTTACGTGGTTAAGAAAGAATTGAATACATCTCAATTAGTATGAAAATGTGGAAATTGAGTGTTTCCAGAACGATTTTTAGAGCTAATTAATTAAACAAGATACCGAAACAAGAAAGAAAAATCTTATACGTACTTGATTAATATAAATAATCGTAATATGACTATTTATTATATGAGAAAGACTCGTCATAGTTGATAAATAATGGAAAGTTTCACGTGCTGAGTATCTTAAGAATTACATGCATCAATTAAAAGGTGAATTGTTACGAATTTTGATTTTGAAGAATTAAATAAAACATTTTCTGTAGACTTAGCTTTGCCTTAATTGTAAATAATTATCATCTTTTTCAGGTCTGAAGTACCTCTACTTCCGAATAATTTCCTCGGTGTAGTTCTATGCCATCCAACAAACATTTCCCTCTGTGTATTTTCAGGTCATCTATCAAATATTTTCTTTGGTGTATTTCTACGTCATCCATCAAACATTTTCTTCGGTGTATTTTCAAGACATCCATCAAAAATTTTCTTTGGTGTATTTCTACGCCATCCATCAACAGTTTCCCTCGTTGTATTTCTACGTCATCCAACAAACATTTCCCTCTGTGTATTTCTTGGTCATCCATCGAATATTTCCCTCGGTGTATTTCTACGTCATCCAACAACAATTTCCTCCTGTGTATTTTATAGAACAAAGCTTACACTTTCCACGCATTGACTTTAGAATATTCGATTCAATAAACATTTTATAAATTTATCAGAATATAAGAAAGTCGTTGCTGTGACCTGTAGTTTCATAAAAGCAGAGCGAATTTTTGAAGTCTACTAACAGAACGATTGAAGCATGGAACTCATACTCGTACATGTATCCAATAGTTATATTTTGTTACAAGTAAAATATGTTTATAAAATACTCAAAATTGTGCGTTTGTTTGTATGTTGAATTTCGTGCAAAGCTACTTTGCTAGCCGTCTCTAATGTAGATCTGATAGACTGCAAGTAAGGCAGCTAGTCAACATTACTCCCCGCCAACTCTTGGGTTAATCCAATCGAATAATTGGATTGACCATCACTTTATAACGCCCCTACGGCTGAAAAGGCGAGGATGTTCTGTTATGGGATTTAAACCCAAGACCCACAGATTGTGAGTCGACCACCCAAACCACCAGGTCATGTCAGGCCTAGTATTTCAAAATATGATACATATTTGTACAATATATACAATTAGAACCTTTACTTGTACATGTATCCCAGAGCACTTTCTTGTTATAAGTAAAATGTTTAAGAAATACGTCAAGATATGATATACGTTATTATAATAAGTTACCAAATACTGGTTTATTCATATCTACTGAATGTTAGCATTGATATTCTTTAAAAGACCAGTTGATTCAAGAAAGATGAAAAACAAACGTTTTAGCGTTGGATAACACAGGCCTGCGATGGTTTTATTGTCTTGAAATTTTTACATGTTCTACGGTAATTTCTGTACGTCGAATCCGAAAATGATATCCATTTTTCTCTATCGCCTATAGATTTTTCACAAAACGTAATAACGCAATACATAAAAGAAAAACCACAATAGTAGTTT
>NW_013666643.1:242115-242845 GCF_000517525.1 Limulus polyphemus | reverse complement strand
AAAGTTTTTAGATAGTATTGTATTTAGAGTGAACATTTGTTGAAAGTTTAGATAATTTAAGACACTTAGAGTGAATTTGTGTGAAAGTTTTTAGATAGTATTGTATTTAGAGTGAACATTTGTTGAAAGTTTAGATAATTTAAGACACTTAGAGTGAATTTGTGTGTAGGTTTTTAGATAGAATTTTATTTAGAGTGAACATTTGTTGAAAGTTTAGATCATTTAAGATATTTAGAGTGAATGTGTGTGGAGGTTTTTAGATAGTATTGTATTTAATGTGAACATTTGTTGAAAGATTAGATAATTTAAGATATTTAGAGTGAATTTGTGTGTAGGTTTTTAGATAATATTGTATTTAGAGTGAACATTTGTTGAAAGTTTAGATAATTTAAGACACTTAGAGTGAACGTGTGTAAGTTTTTAGATAGTATTGTATTTAGTGTGAACATTTGTTGAAAGTTTAGATAATTTAAGACACTTAGAGTGAACGTGTGAAAGTTTTTAGATAGTATTGTATTTAGAGTGAACATTTGTTGAAAGTTTAGATAATTTAAGACACTTAGAGTGAATTTGTGTGTAGGTTTTTAGATATTATTGTATTTAGAGTGAACATTTGTTGAAAGTTTAGATAATTTAAGACACTTAAGAGTGAATTTGTGTGTAGGTTTTTAGATAGTATTGTATTTAGAGTGAACATTTGTTGAAAGTTTAGATAATTTAAGATATTTAG
>NW_013666643.1:210107-241307 GCF_000517525.1 Limulus polyphemus | reverse complement strand
CTTCCCGATTTGTAAAAAATCCTTAGGTGATAGAAAAAAATTAATATTATTTTCGGAATCTACGTAGCTTAATTACGGAAAATCAGTTATTAAAACCAAAACAACTTTTATGAAGTTTAAATTCGCAGGCCTGTGTAATCTGTGAATAATTTCTCACACAAATGTTTTAACTTTTGAAAATGAAACCTAATCATACCTCTTTTAACGAGTTTTTAATTTTTTTATAGAGTTGTTTCATGTGAAGCCTAATCAGACTTCTTTTAACACGCTTTTTTATTTTTCTATAGAGAGTAGTTTCGTGTGAAGCCTAATCAGACCTTTCTTGACAAGTTTTTTTCTATAGAGAGTTGTTTCAATTGAAGCCTAATCAGACCTCTTTTTAACAAGTTTTTTTATTTTTTATAGAGAGTTGTTTTAAGTGAAGCTTAATCAGACCTCTTTTAATAAGTTTTATTTTTTATAGAGAGTTGTTTCATGTGAAGCCTAATCAGTCTTCACTTTGCCTATTCTTTATAGTGAGTTCCATGTGAAACCTAATCAAACCTCCGTTAATAGTTTGTCTATTTTATTTTTAGGTTTATGAATACGATATACTGAGTATTTATATATTTCTCCAGGTTATGAGGAGTAAAATTACTTTAAAAGATGAGGTTATAGCATGTATAAAAAATGCAAGGGTTTATATTTCAGCAGGTTATAGTATATAATAGAGAGGATGCATGAGGGAATATTTCATCAAGCCGTGTGATATGCATTGATGGATATCTTATTATGTCACGTCATATAGAGTGGATTATATTTAGAGTGAATGTGTGGGTGGATGTTTCGATATTTTACGATGCTTAGAGTGAATTTGTGTGTAGGTTTTTAGATAGTATTGTATTTAGAGTGAACATTTGTTGAAAGATTAGATAATTTAAGATATTTAGAGTGAATGTATGTGTAGGTTTTTAGATAGTATTGTATTTAGTGTGAACATTTGTTGAAAGATTAGATAATTTAAGATATTTAGAGTGAATGTGTGTAGGTTTTTAGATAGTCACTCTAAGTGTCTTAAATTATCTAAACTTTCAACAAATGTTCACACTAAATACAATAACGTGTGAAAGTTTTTAGATAGTATTGTATTTAGAGTGAACATTTGTTGCAAGTTTAGATAATTTAAGACATTTAGAGTGAATGTGTGTGGAGGTTTTAGGTAGTATTGTATTTAGAGTGAACATTTGTTGAAAGTTTAGATAATTTAAGACACTTAGAGTGAATGTGTGTGTAAGTTTTTAGATAGTATTGTATTTAGAGTGAACATTTGTTGAAAGTTTAGATAATTTAAGACACTTAAGAGTGAATGTGTGTGTAAGTTTTTAGATAGTATTGTATTTAGAGTGAACATTTGTTGAAAGTTTAGATAATTTAAGACACTTAGAGTGAATGTGTGTGAGGTTTTTGGATACAAAATGAGCTACTCTATATTTAAGATGGTCACGATAGATGTTTTATCAGGTTATGATGTACCTGAGAGATGTATTGGTAAATATTTTATAAGGACTTTTTTTTTCAGAGGATGTATGGATGAATATTTTATAAGGGTTATAGTTTTTCGGGAGACAAATGAATGGATATTTCATCCAATGGTTAGTAGGTTATTAAAAACGATATTAAATCCTTAAACCCTAGCATATACAAGAACTTATCTTTTAAATAAATAAAACAATCCACAGTAAACTAACATTATAACGAAATCACGCGAACTAAGTTTAATGTGATTAATATTTTAGTTTAATCATCTGAGTGTAGCTTTATTACCAAAAATTGAAAATAGAATCTGAAATTTCATTTAATATAAATAGAGAGATAACCCACTTTCAATAAACATTCATTTCTTTGTACCTGTATTAATATTTAGTCTAAGCCTCTGAAGCTATAAGAAAGGACGAGCAAAGCTATAGATAACATGACCAACGTCTAAGATTGATTGCTACAAAAAACAAAAAAAAAACAGATGGAAATGTATATTATATTCATGCGAACGAAACTGAGCTCTTTTTGGAGATTTTTAATAATTAAAAAATTATTCTCTCTCTGGATGTTGATTTATGATCACGTGGCACGCAACCAACCTGATCCAATGTAAAAGTGGAAGATGTGACACATTGCTTCCTTAGATTGACAGATGGTTCCTTCGAACGTTAGGTGGAATTCTGTTCTTTGGCCATGAATTTTATATTAGATTCTCCAAAGTTTGGGCTCAAAATAGAGATCTCCTTTATACGAAATAAAGCGTATAAGTGCCTTGGTCTTCTTAGCGTTTTCCTTTCTTACGACGAGACTGCGCAAGCCCGTGCTGCATGATGAATTGTTTGTTTTCGTGTTGCAATGGTAGACACTCACTTCATCCTTTCTACAAGCCTAGAAACATCGCTTAAGACAGCGGGTAATTAATCTTTTCCGCTAGAGGACAACGTTCAGGAAACCTAGTATTTTTTTCTAATATTTGAGTGATCAAACGTTTCGTGTGGTTTTATTTTCCTACTATACTTCGCTGATTGTTTGTTTTTATGTTGAGTTTATATAATAACAGTTGCGATTGTAAACTAATGCTTCAGTTTAAGAAACGAAGCTAATAACAAATGTTATGCATCGTGACTGACTGATCTTACAATACATAGGACCACGTGATCACGTATTAAGCTCCACGTGGTTGGATATAATGATATGCGTTGCATAATTGTAATTTTAACGTTGAGAATACATCTGAGTAATAGCTAGAGGTTGAGGTTTAGCAGTTAAGATAAGCGTCGGTTTTTAAGTAATATATAGGGAATTATGATTAGTTCTTTAGTTTATTTAGTTTAGTTTATTTTGCTGCGTCTTCTACAACTCAATGTATTTATTATTTAGATCAAACCATAGATACAAACAAAATTAAACATCGCGGAAAGAGAAAAAAAGTGTTTCCACCTACTTCAGTGTTTTTTAAATTCAAAAATATTGTTTTCCTTTCCCTGGACCAAGCAATAGAAAAATGTTTACTTGAAAATATCGATCACGTCTTACCTCTCTCTTTGTGGAATTTCTGTGGAAGAGGATAGTGGCACCATCTGTTGGATGAGGTATAAACTACCAGTTTAAAACTCTGTCTACAGGTGGCGTAGTATACTAGAGAATCGAAAGACATAGAACGCAAAGGTGTCTTTGCAAGATTACTCAGCTATAGATTCTCAGAGATATTCTACTCCAGGCCTAGCGTGATCATGATCCTTGTGTTTAGCGGTTATTATACTGCGCTAGAATCGCAAGTTGATCAGGTCGTGCTGTGTGGCCACCAGGGGGAGGAGGAGGAACACTTATGCACGTTTAAATCAACTCATGAATAAAAACATATAACAGCATCTCAAAGTCATCCCCTTTCCACCCAACCTGAAGGAAACGGTTACTTGGATTGAATATAACGAGGAGATTTTAGGTGCCAGAAGGCTAAAGAAAAGTTATCAAATATACGTTCCATGGAGCCTCCCAAGATGTGTGTGCATGTCTCTCTCCGCCCAGAACAAGCAGGCTTAATTAGGATACAAAATTAGATGAGATATACACGCGCTGGATCCTAGTCACTTGCTTTATGATGGATGAGCTCGAAGACCATACACTTCACGCCAGGCAGCGCTTGTTGGATCCTAAGTGAGGCGCCCTCATGATAACATGATTTACCCGGAGAAATCAGCCGCGTAGCTAGCTACTCAACAGGAACACACCCGAGGGATGACAAGTGTGCATGTATTACGTCAAGACACCAAAACTCATCACAACAACCCACCATGAAATATGACGTATGAAATTACTTTCGAAGATCCGCTTAATCAAAACTCGTATCCTACATAAAATAAGGAAAATTTGGCTTGATCGGATCGTTGTTTCTTGTCTCACGAATACAGTATCTTAATAACTAAAAATAATGTTTACCCAGGAGTAAAGAGTAATAAACATTCTCGACAAGTTAGGAATTTCAGAGCTTAACAAGCCAATGCTTTTAGAATAGATATATTCAAAATGTGAGAAACCGGCTTGCTTAACTATATTTTAAGAAATATAGCAAAATATGAAAATGAAATAGGCAATATACCAACATACTTGTGCGTGACATCTTTTCATATTACAAAGATTATATGCCCGACTGTATACCCTAATACATAAAAAAAGGAGACGTTCATTGTATTTCCATATAATATGTATTACTTCATCAGGTATAACAAAGAACATATATTGTGCACAACCCCAATTAAGGTAACATATATTGCGTACAACCCCAATTAAGGTAATATATATTGTGTACATCTTCTTCTTATTTACAACCTCACTTGATGTAACAGACTGTATATAATGTGTACAACAACCTCACCTGATGTAACAGAACTGTTACATCAGGTGAGGTTGTTGTACACATTATATACAGAGGTGAGGTTGTTGTACACATCATATACAGACTGTTACATCAAGTGAGGTTGTTGTACACATCATATACAGGGTGAGGTTGTTGTACACATCATATACAGTCTGTTACATCAGGTGAGGTTGTTGCACACAACATATACAGACTGTTACATCTGATGTAACAGACTGTATATGATATGTACAACAACCTCACCTGATGTAACAGACTGTATATGATGTGTACAACAACCTCACTTGATGTAACAGACTGTATATGATGTGTACAACAACCTCACCTGATGTAACTGTCTGTATATGTTGTGCACAACCTTACTTGATGTAACAGTCTGTATATCTCATAAACGTTAAGAAGTTTATATGCAATAATTCGAGTTACGCCTAAGTGTGTGCCGACGTACAGTAACTTATATTTGCTAACCATAAAAGAACAGTGTACAGCGCATAACAATGCAATGAACAGTTCAGTGCTAAGATGTACCCTTACACAGAATGTATCCTTCAAACCTACCAGATACAATCTGCACATGAAAGCTATTATTTCTTTTCGTGTGTTTTTTTATTAAGTTTATATAGAAAGATTTCTTCTATAAACTATTTATTTTCTAGAAGTGCTGTAGAACACATGAATAGGAACCAACGTTGACAAAGTAACAGTCATCGGGACTCAGCGGTAAGCTTGAAGACTTATAATGCTAACATTCGGGGTTCGATCCTATTCTGCAGATTTGCCCTTTTTTAAAGAAATCATTAAATAGACGTTCCCTGATTGGGCTAAAGGATGCTATTTGGCCTGGCGTGGTCTAGTGGGTAGTGTACTTGAACTGTGTATCCGATGATTCATATTTCGCGACCCGTTGCCGCAAAAACGCGCTCTGCAGTTTGTGACCGTGGATGCGTTATAGGAGTGATGACCAAGTTTCACTACTTGATCAGACAAAAAATAGCTCAAACGTTGACTGTGGGTGCTGTAGTCTATTAGTTCAAAATTATTGATAGCTATGCGCAGATAGCCGTTGTGTAGCTTTGGACGAAATTCTGAAACAAATATACAAACAGGTTTAGTATACAGTGGTTGTTGAGAACCTTGTGTGTCTGTGCCTAAACATTATTATAAAATACAGATATATACAGATACAGAGAAAAAGAGACAGATAGAAAGACGGATAGCGTTTCACAACTAAATGCCCTCGATCGTTCAGAAACTACTATAACTCTAGCTTGGATCGATAGGCCAATCATATTTAATAATCACTATTATTATCTACTCATTAGTACCGAAAACACCTCTGTTTAGAGCCAAATTATATACGAGTTCAGTTTCCGTAACATCTTGATTTTTATCTCGCCTGCACGCAACATCCTCAAAAAATAAAGTGTTTCCTAACGCAACACGAAGTTTTGTTCCTAAATTAATTTAATTATCCTTCTTAAACAGGTTTGCGTAAAAAATACGCTATTCGTTCGTAAATGTATACCCCTTTCTCCACATATATGACAATGGATAAAATATTATGATCTATCTATCTACAAGCATGGCTGTTTATAGCTCACTATAGTAATATGTTACTTAATGTCTGCAAGAAGAATGAAGATTCGTTAATGGAGAGAGAGGCTATGACTGCGACTCTTGTTATGCTATCCCTGAGAGAGTAAAAGTAATTTTTTCTAACTTTATTGGCAATTCCACTGTAATATACACGTGTGTATTTATAGCATTCATGATTCTGTATACGTAGTGATGATGATTTGAATACTTAAAAAACAAAAGTATAAATCATTATTAGTTTTCGTGTGATTAGGTTCTTCATAAGCGTTCTCTATGCTCCCTCTGATTACATAAAATTTGTTACGTTTCATAATCTTACTTTTTTTGGTTTTTATATTTGAAGTTGCTCCCGGTAGCTCAGCGCAAGTCTGGGGGTTTATAATTCTAAAAAAAAAAGGGGGTTTCGGTACTCGCGGTGGGCATAGCACAGATAGCCCATTGTGTACCTTTGCTCTTAACAACAAACGAAAAAAATAAATAAATTTCCATCGGCATAAAAACTTTGATAAATATTTCATTTGTTATTATAGAGTTTATAAAGAACAATTTATGTTTTAGAAATAGTGTGAGATGCATGACCGTGAAGCAACGTTAGATATGATGTAAAATACCCGACTAGAAAACAACGTTAACAAAGAGCGCTCTTTAATTGTACTGTTTGTATTTTTTCATGCTAACCGAGAAAGGCATAATTTTACAGCTAAGAGACAATGATAAAATAAAAATGAGTTACATGACTACAATTTGTGAATGTCGCTGTTATAGACCAGGAACGAATGACGAATGAAGAGAGCAATCTTGAAAATGCTTCCTTTCACCTCCTCGTGTCAGGGGTGTTCTTTATGGTAACGATAAGTACTATCAGAACCTGCAGTAGCCTCGCTCCGCGACCCTGAAGAAATAAATTTTCAGCTGCTACTTCGATACGGAAGGAAACTGTTTTCCGTTAGCGACCATGACTTCATTCTGAGCACGCACCGTATTTACTAAAGGGATTTATTGTGAGGGTATATTGCGTGATATAACGATTGTTTTCAAAGCTTTTCTGTGTCCGTACAATCCTATAGGGTATGATATACAGTGACATAGTTTCGTTGTTACGCACACTTAGCAGTTCAATTATGCTAAAGTAAATACACACCCGAAAGCTAGAGCTTGTCTTACAGAGAAGCCCGAACGCAACGGTTTCCATAGCATAAAAACGCTGTCTGCGGTAATTAATGACCTAATCACCGCAGTTCATTCATTAATGTCCAAGTACATTAAGTGATAGCCTACATTTACCAAACTTGTTAAAGCATTCTAACGCCTCTCTATTAGCACACTGTTCTCGTTAGCTGACAGCGCTACAACAAAATTAATTGACCTTTTTTGGATTGCTGTCGACGAATCACTCATTTTCTACCAACTTTGAATGGATTAGAGGGCGAAACAAAGTTACCCTCGAAACACTTTCTGTGAGGGAACAAAACGTGATGTAATATTCCGTGTGACAAAAGGTTTCAATTTGTTGCAACTTTTCAACAACCTAAGAAGACAGATGAGACCAAGTGATCTATGGACGAATAAAGATTTACCATAGCGCCATCTACCACTTTCCACTGTAAAACAGAGTTAAATAATGATTTAGTCGAGTTAATGAGCTAAGAAAATGAGCAAAAGTTTAATATATTTATCACAAATGCGCCTCATAAATATCAACCATATGTTATTAAGTTTCATTCACTTGACAGTCTATTAATGGCAACACTCGTCCGGCTTTCACAGTCTATTAATGGCAACACTCGTCCAGCTTTCACAGTCTATTGTCCATTGTTCTCAGCTTATCATTAAATTCAAACCAACAGAACCAGGGGAACTGTTATTCTTAAATACAGTACAAGTGTTTTCTTTAGATTACTAGGAAACTGAACAAATCAAGAAAAAAACAAGAAATAAGTTACAGAATATTTACAGTAACATCTTTACATATTCTTCAAGTTTTTCAGCAGTAAGTACATATTGCATTGGACTTAAGTATTCTAGAAAACGGTAAAGACCTCTTTCAATATATATTTACAAATAATAGGATTTTCATTCGTTTCTGTATTATAAATGGTCCTAAAGGATGTTGTTTAATAATGTATCGACATTTTGTACATTAAATAATTTTCCTTTATTAATTATAAGAACTTATGGGTGAAAGTAAAGAGGATATATAATAATATGTCAAACACTATACCTGCCATATTCACTGCCGACGAGGCCTCTCTCACATTACCAGGGCTCATCAGTCCGGCTGTGATACGTCAAAAAATAGCAATGGTCGAGGTGCTATTTAAATCACCAGTTACACGAACAACCACTGCTATGGTTGGACTATGTCTAGTTAGGGAATTGCAATCATTATCATTTAATGTAAGGATTAATGACAAAGATGTTTTTGTATATTTTAAACATTTATTTATTTATTTATTATTTCTACTTAAAATAACTTTTATTATCTTTCAGAAGAGCTGTCTGATCGGAAGGCTGCACAGTTATGTCTCATCAGACCCTCAAGTTTCGTTATTCCTATCTTTCAGAAGAGCTGTCTGATCAGAAGGATGCACAGTTATGTCTCATCAGACGCTCAAGTTTCGTTATTCCTATCCAAAAACACCTTTCTTTATTTTTGAGTATATTTTGTGAATAAAAAGGAATAAATTAATCTATTCAGTACAGGAAATTCTTACACGTTCAGTGACTGCTTAAAAACACAAACGAAAATGTTTTTATCTATCATCGGAATGGATAATAGTCAAATTTTCTTTCAAACTAATGTACTTGTCACAATCTATGTTGGTTTTAGAAAATTTTGGACAAAGCTATACAAAAAGTCATCCTCGCCATCCCTCATTTTGAAATGATAGATTATTCAACACAATCTACAGCCAATTCTTGGCGCCTACTCCCTTTTTTGACATAATATTTGGAATTGATTGTCACTGTTATAACACATCCACATCCCGAAAGTTCGAACTGCGTTTTTCTGACGAGGGACACGATTCGTAAATTCTCTGATTCACGAACCGGGCGCGCTAACCAAGTTACTGACGCCAGACCAAGGTCACGAATCTTCTTCAGGATTTGTTCTACACACAAAGAAGATATCAACAAAAAAAGTGCGCTGCGCTCATCGCAGGGATCGAACCCCGATTAAAAACGTTGTAAATCCTCAAAAATACCGCTGAGACATCGGGAGGAAGAGAAGAACGGGAAAATGGAAGCCGACTGTATAATAAAAATTGAAGAACTCGGAACATTATTCGTTATGAATAAAACTGTTAGAAAACTGAAAGACTTCACAAAAAACAACGTTAATAGGACACAATAATAATAAACAAACTACGTTAAAATTATATATGTATATACATATAACTCAAAATATTTTATTAAAAGTAATTACAGTGATAATACAATGAGTCACACTTCCTTTGTATATGGAACAAAATTTGAAGAAGACTTTTCTCTAAATGTCAAAAGATAATTCATTATGTTATTTTGGGTCGTTTTCGATTTATATATAATTTGAAGTTTTGTATAATTTATTATTTGTGGAAATAATTATCTGTTTTTTATGGAAGATTTTGATAAGAGTTCAGATGGAAACAAAATGTCATTTCTGGCTTTGTATAAAGGTGAATATTTTAATAATTACCTTATATCTATCCAACATATATATTGAGTAATAAATTTAATTTTGCTTAAAACGTACCTACTTAACAGTACTACTCTGGAAAATTATTTACATTATTTAAATATAATTGAAAAGCAAAATATATTTATTTACTAATAGATGGCGTAGCAGTTTCCACTCGTCATCACCAAATGACACTATGGCACTTCAAGACACCACTCCTTATTACACCGCCCTCTTTTGTTTCTCTAAGGCCCTAAGCAACCAATCACAATACAGTTCTAACTTAACAGTGCCAAGTTTAAGAGCTGAAGCATGCATGAAACGAGGAATGGCTGCTGACATTCCCGAAACCGTGAAATTAAATCACTATTTAATTACAAAACTATACATTCATTACCAATTGGAAGGCAATCAATTAGTGGATTACCAAAGGATTAGAACGTGTTACGGTTATATTTTTTTCAACGATTTAATATGATATTGGAAAATTACTTTAGGTATATACTTTATATGCCGTTACAAAAAGTTAATAAAGTATACGAAATTCAAAATGTTGTGTTTACATGATAATAAACATCAGATGCATATTCTTTTGGAAACACAAGTTGAACATAATACAATATTCGAATGTTGCAAGAAACACAACTTTACTTGTTTAGTTTTTGAGTAATACATAACAACTAAGATGTAGAATAGAAGAAATTAAAGCAAAAGTACTTTTTATTCATTCGTATGAAATATCATCAAATATATCATAAGGAATTATTTGCCAAATGAATTAGAAAATAGCGTTTCTAGGTTAATATCGTATCAAATGGGTTTTACTTGTTCTCTCTTGCAAAATTGATATTTAAAAAAATACTTTGTTTTGGCCTGGTGGTTAGGGCACTTTACTCGACATCTGTGAGCCGCAGGTTCGAATACCGTCACCAAACATGCTCGCCCTTTCAGCCGCAAGGGAGTTATAACGTCAATCCCACTATTCGCTGGTGAAGTTTTGTTTGTTTGTAATTAAGCACAAAGCTACACAATGGGCTATCTGTGCTCTGCCCACCACGTGTATCTAAACCTGGATTCTAGCGTTGTAAGTCCGCAGACATACCGCTGTGCTACTGGGTGGGGGGGGGTGGGGGGCTGGTAAAGAGTAGTTCAAAATTTGAAAATTAGTGACGGTTAACACAGATAGGCCTAGTAGCTTTGCGCGAAATTCGAAAAACAAATAAACAAACTTGTTTTTGTATTGGGGATCGTACATTTTATGATAAAGTGAATCTTGTTCACGATGTAATTGGGTGCTACTTAATTTCTGTAATCTGTTTAAATATTTGAGACGTCCCTTACTGAAAAAAGAACCACTAGCTATTTCTTTCAAAATTATATAATATTGGTTTCGTTGCATTAATTATTCGATAAAATCGCGCCGCGTTTTAAAACTACAATAATTCAATTAAATAACGCCGCATAATTTAAACATTATGAACTATACATATCTATTTAATTAATTAATTAATTATAAAACGTTGATGAAGTTTAGCACTTACTCGTTTAAAACACTTGAGAGATTGAAGGAACAGTAGATCTGTTTTTCCATTCATGCATGTCAATAGCCACACCACGTAAGTTTATCCCTGTTTTATTTCTAACTTTAAATTTGTTTCGTCTTTTAACTCATCATCCTTATACTGGTAGATATGCGGATTGTCTTCTGGTAAACGTCCTTCTGTCATTGTCATATCCTTTTTAATGGAACTAGGTGATAGGAAAACTGGAAGATCTCGCCTGGAACCAAAAAATTAAAGAGTTAACAAATGTGTGTTTTACCCAAACTTTCAAACCATAATTAAAACTTCATACACTCTAAACGTACACAGAACATACACTGACATATTGTGACAAATATTCTGAAGATAGAATTCGTCTTGATTTCTAACGAAAAGTGTGTGTGTTTTATACTTGGTCAAAAAACAAACGGGACTAAGCGGGCGTTAGTTAATGATATGTTTTTTGTTGTTGTTGTTTTCGTGTCATTCTTTTGAAGTCATAAAAACAGACACAAGGCTGGTTTGACATTAGGGGGAGTGTTGATTCAAAGGCTACTTGTGTGAAAGGGTAGTTTTGTTATACTATCCTAGCGGGAACTTCGGTAATATATCAAAGTAGATTGACAGGTGTCAGCACTGGGCTAATGATGGACGTGTATTACAAGCAAAAACAAGAAAAAGATAAAAATTATCACATAAACTGCTCAGTAATATCACACATTTAAAGAATAGAGAACTACATAAAGACGAATACGGATACTGTCGAGACACTAAGGCTGTTTTATTATTAATTAATATGTTATTACTATTACAGGCAACTTATCGTCTATGTATTTTTGAAGTACTTTTCTTGAAAATAAGGTGTTACTAGTCGAAAACGTCAGTATCAGAAAATGTATTTACATTTTTATAAATCACAGCCAATAATTTTATCATATCCTCTCCAAAAGGAGTTGTAAAGCTATGCTCATTAAGAATCTCCTTAGTGTTACACAACAATTCTATCTTGAGTTTTTCTCTGGTATTATTTTCTGGAGAAAGTATCAACTGTGATAAACTTTAGGAATTTTCTGAGATTTTAATGGTAAAAAAAAAAGTGATGACACTACACTTGAAAGCAGTACAATACAATACGATTTACCTTGTTTGTTTGAAGTTAAGCACAGAGCTACACAATGGGATATCGAAACCCGTTTTTTTTAACGTTGTGAGTCCGCAGACGTACTGCTATGCCACTAGGGGTCCGATTTACCTTACAATATCTAAAAAGATATTAAAATTTTAGTTGAATTTCTCTAGGGCTAAAACTTGCAAGTATTTATCTATCTAACATAATTTTTTACTATATAGTATCACTAACTATAAAAAGCGTATTCCCTTTGTCGCTTAGCAACAATGGTGTTTATGTTGAATGGTCAATATTCACGTTGATTTGTTAGAAAGATTTTATGCTTTATTTTATTGATAAGTTCGCTGATATAACAGCAAAATGGTTTAATCCAGAAGTTTATTGACATTAAATTATAGCTAAAAGCAAAATAAAATTTACCAAGTAGTGTTTCAGCTAGGCCTTACATTACGTTTATGTATTAGGCATAATACTTAAACAGGACTACAAATAGGCCTATTATTACTAACGTTATAGAGTCAGTGTTTAAAAAGTTTTAAGTGGTGAATAAATGTTAATTAATAAATATTATTTTAGTATTTTAACACATATATTATCTACTTGGCATTAAAGCATAAAGAAAAATAAACTTTTATTACTACCAGTTATCTTTTATCCTTTGTACAGTTGAAAAGAGTTGATAATTTGTGTCGTAATGTCCGCACTATGTTTTCCACTTCCTGACCTAGAATACAGTGAAAAGGCTCAAGAGTGCTATTTAAGTCTCTTTCAGAGCGCCCACGTACTTTTGTTCACGATAACATTTAATTTTTCTGCGCTGTTTTTACTAAAAATGTGGTGATTAAAGAATTACTTCGAGACTAATGAAATACGTTAAGAGCAGGTGCATATTGAAAGTACAGACAAATTCGTTTTAATTAAACTATGTAATTTTAGTTAATCATTCAACAATGCTTCCCGTCATTTTTAACGGGTTTTTATACTAATATGTGATATAAATTACATAATTATATAAATTATAAATGCAGCAGTTTAACACAAAAAAAAAGCTTAACAACAATATTTTTATCCCTATCCTGTCATAGCCTACGTGACGTATTTTATCTTTTTTGTTAGGGTTACGTCTAGTTTACGACTATGTCAATATGTTAAGCTGTATATTTTACTGCGAAAACTCTCACTTAGCAGCACTTTTCTTCTTTTTTTGATCTGTCTCAATATATATATATTTAAGTATACTTAAACTCTTTTTTGTTTTGTTTTTAATATCGTTACGCTGTGAAACGTTTGTAAATGCAGGGCCTAATTTTTTGTTTCATTACGGAACACTTTAGAATTACTCATTTCGCAAACTTTGGCAATGGTTCTTTTATACAAATTTTGTTTGCTGAATATAATTGTAATCTTAACAGCTTTCCAAAATACGTAGGTAACTGCTGACAAGATATGTTAAAGATATTATAAACTTTATTAACTGAAAATTTCACACTGTTGTTTCTTTTTTTATTTTTCTACAGATATGGGCTAAAAATGAATAAAAAACAAAGTATACTTTCTACAGAGAAACAACAACAACATTGACCTCAACTTTTAGTCCGACTAATAATTATGTAATGCATCAAAATAATGCAACAATGTTCATAAATATACAATAATTTAGTAATTACTATGTTGTAGACTATTAACAACAGTGCCCATTTAAAACAGACGACCTTACAAATTAAACGTTTCTTATACCAGCAACCTATTGTTATGTGGCAAGTCATCCTCGGAAAACAATCGAAACTTTAAAGCAAAATTAATACATTTCCTCTTTATAATTACATTTATCTTAGATGAATGTGTATTATATATAGTTATGATATAACGAGATAATGTCGAGTAAACTGTGTGTTAAACCGGTTACTTTACTATCCAAATTACTAAAGCGAATGTTTCAATTTTTGGCTAAATTTCTCTTGGGCTGAAATTATCTTTGATAAATATACCGATTTATACGGGCTGGGCTTAAACTATAAACTTTGGAAAAGTACTCTGACTTTATTAATTTATAAATAAGCCAAAACACGCCATTAAATGTTAAGCAGTTTCCTGTAATAAGTTAGAAAAATATACCAAGAGAAAATGAATCATTCTAATTGAGTAACACTATTATGTATTATTTTGTTCTATTTAAAACTTTCCAAGTATTAACGGTTGTGGGTATTAGTGCTACCTGAGTCCTTGATGAAACCTCATGGTGATGTATTAAGGGTTGTATGTGTTAGAGCTATTTGAGTCCCTAATGAATCCGTTATGCGATGTATTAACGGTTGTAGGTATTAGAGCTATCTGAGTCCCTGATGAATCCGTTATGCGATGTATTAACGGTTGTAGGTATTAGTGCTACCTGAGTCCCTGATGAAACCTCATGGCGATGTATTAAGGGTTGTATGTGTTAGAGCTATTTGAGTCCCTAATGAATCCGTTATGCGATGTGTTAACGGTTGTAGGTATTAGAGCTATCTGAGTCCCTGATGAATTCGTTATGCGATGTATTAACGGTTGTAGGTATTAGAGCTAGATGTGTCCCTCATAAAGCCGCACCTGACATATTAAATGGTTTCCGGAGCTTATAATGCTTTATATGTATTATGACAGAATGTACTTGAGTGTCTAGGTTTATATTTTTTATTTATCATAGGTATTATGTTTCAGATTTTATGGAACTTTTTCACTAACCTTTATTATTTTGTTTTAATCATAGTAATAGAAGCTTTAGAGAAATGATTAAACTATATGTGGTGTCCCCTTTTTTGTCTCCATACATCTCTACTTTAGACTTATATCTTTCAAAGATATTTTTGGAGTAGCTAATTTTTTTTGTTCTTCCAGGAGAAGCAGACAATTGCCAACCGCTTGTGGTTCGTTGGCGTCGGTTCTTCGTTACTCTCACCAGGGAGTGATTGTCCCGCAGAGGGATTAATTACCCCCAGTCCATCGTGAAGCCAAGTTTACCCATCAAACGACCTTTACACACGTTCATCAAGGAGTCACTTTCTTTTTCCTACTTCGTTAATAGATATGAACAACAACAAAAAAACTGTGTGTAATTCTAAGTGAATCTTGAATCGCAATCTCCAAGGAACAATGTAGTGGTCTTTTGTTAATATTGTGGATTTATCCAAGAAATACATTCAAGAGTTTATGGAAATGACATGGGGTATACAAAATCTCTGCTTTGTGTCACAAAACATGCATATTCATGATAACATTAATATTAGAATGTAGAAAAAAGTTGTAGCCGCAGTTAAATGATCACTTCCTCTTTCAAAGTACATCGTAGTTATACGATCCTACTTTTCCGAATGTGGGAAAGACTTAAGATAGTGTCTCATTTTTTCGATTGGACAACTCTGCCATCATCTAAAGTATAGGGCTCCGGTAGTGTTTTAAGTTTGACAAGCTTTTCGTTAGGCCCATTATATCATTGAATACAGAAAGAAATAAACGAGCCAATGTCGTGACAAAAGGCGTTCCTAGTCTTTCTTTAGTTAGAAACTGACTGTTAGAGAATACACTAGCCTGCTACTGGTAACCCCTGTTTCAGGAGCTAATTACACCGCGTTTAATAACACGCAGTCGTTGTCGTTTGAGGCAAGTGTAATACAGCCATTAAGTTTTGTCCCTGTACCGACACAATTAAACTGTCTTTGACCAATAATGCTACAACAATGAGTTAGTGGTACATTAAAACTAAAGCCGAAGTTAGGTTAAGTTAGTTGTTTTTTTTATATATTCCACTCGGTTAACCTGAAAGGAATAAATTTAGTTTTGAAATTGTCTGAAAAAATTTTACTTTTGAGTTTTCAAAAGTTCAAGACCAATACCTTTCTTAGTTAACACACACACACATATATCTATATATATACATTTTGAAATTGAAGCATAATTCAGTACTTTAGTTCGGTGGCATGTAGAGAAATTGTGAAAAAAAAAAATATAAACACAACACCCAACAAGTAAGTTTTTGGAGTGTTTGTTTTTTGGTTTTTAAAACTAAATCATACGTACTAGTGTTTGGTAAAAGTAAAACAACGAATCAATTAATCGTTATACACATGAAGATCATGAAACTTGAATTAAACAAGTTTTCTTATGAAATACCGATCTATGAAACTGATAACCTAAATTCTAAATATCTAAATATAAAGGTCCGAAAGCAATATATATATTATTATTATTACTATTTTTATATCTGCATATACATATATATATATATATTCAAACTATTACAAAAATTATAAAGTATTTAGTTCAATAAGATATTTTAAAAACTAATTTAACTTGGTAAGTTTTAATATGATATGATAAAACGTTATAATAGGTGTGTCAGATAAGGGATAAAATATTATCATGCTTAATGATAGGAGACATTATGAAGAAATCGAGTCCCCTGATTCTCAGTCTTCTTCTCCAATCCTCAACTATTTCTGGATATTTTTCCTCTACCAAGCTTTCGATTTTCACAGAATCGCTTTCCTGGAACTATAATACTCATAACCACCTTCCTAACCAATACTCTTATAACCACCTTTCCTAACCATAACTCCCATAATCACTTTTCCTAACCTTATCTTCAATAACCATCTTTCCTAACAATAATTTCTGTAAACACCTTTTCTAACCATAATTTATACAAACACCAATTCTAATCATAATTTCTACAAAAACTAATTCTAACCATAGCTCTAACAACCAGCTTTTCTACTCATAATTTATACAAACACCAATTCTAACCTTAGCTCCAATAATCACCTTTCTTAACCACATTTCCTAACCATAATTTCCATAAACACCTTTTTAGCCATAATTTCAATAAACGACTTTTTAGCCATAATTTCAATAAACGCCTTTTCTAACCATAATTTTTATAAACACCAATTCTAACCTTACCTCCAACAGCCAACTTTTCTAACCATAATTTCAATAAACATCTTTTCTAACCATAATTTCTATAAACACCTTTTCTAACCATAATTTCCATAAACACCCTTTCTAACCATAATTTATATAAACTCCAATTCTAGCCTTAGCTCCAATAACCACCCTTCCTAACCATAATTTCCATAAACACCCTTTCTAACCATAATTTCCATAAACACCCTTTCTAACCATAATTTCAATAAACATCTTTTCTAACCATAATTTCTATAAACACCTTTTCTAACCATAATTTCCATAAACACCCTTTCTAACCATAATTTCCATAAACATCTTTTCAAACCATAATTTCTATAAACACCTCTTCTAACCATAATTTCCATAAACACGTTTTCTATCCATAATTTCTATAAACACCTTTTCTAACCATAATTTCAATAAACACCTCTTCTAACCATAATTTCTATAAACACCTTTTCTAACCATAATTTCTATAAACACCAATTCTAACCTTAACTCCAATACCCACCTTCCTTACCATATTTTTGTTGTAGCTGCTTGTACAAAACTAGCAGCATTTCCTTTCATTAATATCAATAGAGTAAGCTAATGATATTTTAATAATGACTAGTCATTAAACTGTCCAGTGCTCTTGTGCACTACACTCACAGGCTACCAAAACCTGATTCAGGAGGACCAGACAGGTTACTTTTCAGAACTCACAGCTAAATGTTAAGATATTACACACGTATATTTTTTCCCTTTTTGTTATACTGTCCCATCAGTGCTGGAATGATTTATGCAAATCATTTATACAAGAATACTCTCATCTTTCTTACCGCCTAACATCTTTCGTCCCACAAATGAATTTAAACACTGTATTTATTCGGTTAGACGCTGTTATTACGTCAAGGCTCGCGTTTTCTCTCGTCAAAATAATATTAAATTATTTCCTATTTTTATTCAAGAAACGAACGTATGATGCAGCAGTGTGTTTTTCCAATACTTCGTACAATTGTATTAAAAGAATAAACCGCGACTGGTCCTTCTACGGTACATCATACTAACCGACTGTTTAATTGTCCTGTTTGTAAGGAAGTGTTATGCGCTCTTCCATATCTAATGACTTAAAAAAAATTATTATGTCCAATTTGCGCAAATATTATCTAATCAACTTACAACGTAAGTTTATTGAATTAAATTCAACATATACTTTAAGGTATGCTCGGTTCTAATGTGTCCTCCGGTAGGACAACGTTAAGTTTTCGGACGACGTATGACGCTAAAATCCGGAGTTCGATTCCCAGTAGTGGACACAGCAGATAGTCTAATGTGGCTTTAGCTTTAAAACAAACAAACAGTTATAACGTACAGTGTGTATATGATGATTCGAAGAATGTCGGTAACGAGTTTGGAACTTTAGTTTGTGAATTATGTGTATATGACGATTCGAAGAATGTCAGTAACGAGTTTCAAACTTTAGTTTGTGAATTATGTGTATATGACGATTCGAAGAATGTCAGTAACGAGTTTCGAACATCAGTTTGTAAATTATTATTATTACAATCGGGTTCTTGTGTGTGTGTGTGTCTATCTGTCTTAGTTTCTGCCCGCGTATCTCAAAAACTAATAGACCGAGTTACACGAAAATCTTACACAAGATGGAAAGTCGGTATGCAGCAATTCTTCCCAAATTTGGTCCGGATCCTTTTCCGGATCCGGATTATGGATAACTTTGAAGATGTTTATATAATTGGGAGATAGGGTATTTTCGAGGGTTTTGGGTTAATAACTCTGTAAAGTGTTATCGGATTTGTACTAAATTTCATGGAGACATTAAGGATGACATTCCTCATCAACTACAAAAAATGATCCGGACCGTTGATCATTCTGTATCTGAGAAGGATTTTCTGAGTTTTCGAAAGTTGAGTTATCCAATATAAACGCATGCAATCTCGAAAAGGAGCGGCAGGGCGAGGTATGCTATATCTGATTTCTCTTGTTGAATATTGTTCTACGGTGCCTCCTCCCGGACAGTATAATATTGCTAATAATACTGCACTTGAATACAACTAGTATGGTAACCCAGTTTGTTTCAGATTCGACACATTTGTTAAGGGGCACCGGTTTTATTATTATAACAAATTTTACATATATATATATATATAACAATGTAGATGCTATAGATGGTGTAGCGAGTTTCGTCCTCTACGAATTAGTATATACCATTTTAAAGCTTATAGTGATCTCTCAAGTAAAGATATTAGGGATAACAATTCTGTTGTATTTCATGCAAGTTCTCATCTGGGGATATTTTCGTGATCCTCTCTACAAAACGAAGTCAACCAGCTTGGATATCCTCTGACAACGGATCAGCTTGGCATTTCAGACTGTTGATGGATGTTACACATGTACTGAAAACGGTGGTGGACACTTATGATCCTAGTTTCGTCAGTAATCTTATAAACACAGTTTAATCATGAAAATAGTTTACTGTGTTACTTGTGGTTTCATTTCCATTATTGGAGAAGGTTCTGGTAACAATTGCAATAACAAGGCAGCACTGTTCAGGATTTGCCAGAAGTCAATCGAATTTCTGTGATAGTGTAGGAGAGAATCCTAGGAGTAATTCCATTGTTGATAATTAATAAACATTTAGTTGATCCATTTTAGCCCCGCCATGTTTAGTTTACTTCACATGAGTTGTTTTTATGTGTGTGTGATTGAACCACGGAAAAGTACTCTCATATATTATAGACCAACATATTAATAAACATCGCCTAGAGAGTAACATACAGATGAATTTCAGTTGATTATAGTTTGATGTCATGCAGATGTTATTGTTTACACGACACACAAATCTTATGTAGCTGCTTTAATAAATTGTACCAAGTACGAAACGAAATTACGCTTCGCTTCACGTTTTTATTGATCTAAGATTTGCACATTAACTGTTCACAAACACACCAAGTACTCTTTAGCAGAAGATTTAGGTAGAATATTGTTTGTAACTTGTTTAACCGTCGTTTGAACAAACAAACTTTAAGTATGTGGCTGAAGAATTAAAAATCTTTGTTACAAGAACTGTGTAAGGTGATAATTTATAAATATTACACGTTATTTGAAACATAAATTCGGACTCATCCTGTTCTTAAACAAAAAGTTGATTTGTTCAAAACACGTAACACATAACTAAAATGAGGTTCATAATAAATACTATTTTAGGTTTCAAAAAGTTCATAAACACTTTCTGCTAAGTATCTTACACTTTTACCCACTCTGTCTTTCATAATCTTGGAGTCAAAAGAACAAGTTTTACAGGTTATACCGTGAGGTTATTATGAGGTTATTTCCTGAAGTATACGTCAGCACCAGAAAATTTCGAAGAAGAAAAGTTGGTAGTTGATGAGATTGGCTAAACGTTGGCCTGTAGTATGAGAAGCTATGCCATAAAGCTCTCCTTAGTTGTCATGCCCGTCCTCAACGAGCTCGTGCAGCACGAGGTGTCACGCGCGTGGGCCGGCAGCTGTGCAGGGATGACAGCGAACGTCACGGGGAAAGCTGGTGATGATGGATGGGAGCTTCCCTGTTCACTTCGAATCCCGAGACACTGATAATAAATCTGAATTCGACCTGCACTCTCTGTGCAGTTGAAGTAGTTGAAACGTCCGTGTTCTCTCGGGTGGTGGGTCTACATCATAGCGTGTCCAGGGACCTTATGACTGAAATGTGAAGCTCATTTAAATTTGAGGCTCTCTAGAATACATGATATGTGAAACTGAGATAGAAACAAAACCAAAACCTGACATAAAACAAAGCTTGTGTGGTGTTTACTATGAAAACAAACTCCATTATAGGTAAATACAAATCCTGCTTTACTGAATGAATGAATTAATCCATGAAATCAATTAAAAAACAAAATATTTGTAACGTACAACTCATAGTATAGTAGTAAAGAAGAAACTGCTCCAGAACACATACACGTACCCTGTAAAATGATGGCAGTAATAGTATTTTGCTTGAAAACACATTTTCGACTATACAGCCATCAGAGACACTGTCACTCATGCGACAGTATATTTACTGATAGACGAGCTTAATGTTATATAATTTCTACAATAAATCAGGCACTGAGCTGTGTAATAAGTAAGAAAAAAAAAAGAAAAAGAAAGCACTGGCAGTATTAAAAAGTTAATTTTTGTTTTATGAGAGTTATCTTGCATCTGACAAATAACTAACCAGTGTTAATTTGGTATGTAGAGCATAATCATGTCAACAACTTACTGGTGCTGTGAGATCCACGAACTTACATTCAAAGAATCGTATTAGTTCAATATAACCATCAGGATAAAATGGAAGTAGTTTCCCCTACGTTTGAAAAGATGGTTCCTGAGACTTACATTAGTTTCCATTCGTTGGTAACGTTCAATGAAACGTAAAACTTAATAGTGAAACCAAATGTTGGCGATAATTTTAATGAAATGGAGAACACTTATTAGTACTTCTCTGTTCATCTCCGATGGTGTTATTTATAAATATCTAATTTGTAACAACTTTGGAGTCCCTTGGCCACTACGCAGGTGTGACCTAATGGTTAGCCTGCTTGGACTGAAAATTTGAGGATTCATGGTTCGCGACCCTCTGCCACGTTAATACGATTTGCAGTTTGTGGCCGTGTGGTTCGTTATATGAATTACGATCCAACCTCACTATATAAAAGTAGTTTAAAAGACAGAAGTAAGTGCTATTCACTAGCTTCTTTCAGGTCAAATTAAAGATGGCGGACATGGTCCTTGTGTAGATTATTGGGGGCCGTGTGGTTCGTTATATGAATTACGATCCAACCTCACTATATAAAAGTAGTTTAAAAGATAGAAGTAGTGCTATTCACTAGCTTCTTTCAGGTCAAATTAAAGATGGCGGACATGGTCCTTGTGTAGATTACTGCGAAACTGAAAACAATCAATCATTCAACCTCTGACCCCTATAACCTCCAAATCCCGGTTACCCCGCCGAGCCGTGTCAGTGGTGGGTGAAGTTTACATTGAAACAATTGAAACACCCACCCAACCACCCACGAGAAGTTTGAGAAGTTACAACCTTCATCTAAGAATTCATACTTTTTCATTCTAATTCCAAGATTTTTAAACTTAATGTAATTCAGTCGTACAAGAATATCAACACTGGTTATTTCCATCCCTGAAGAGTGCTCTCTATCCGTGAGTTAAATGAGAATGTAAAATTGAACTTTAGGAAATTAGGAGTATGACAAAACAATCAGTAAAATACATTAAAGCATTTATAAAAAGACAACATGTGTTTCGTTATTGTAATTTAACTCAAAGATGTTGTCTGGTAATTTGATTTCACGATTTATTTGTTCACGAGACTTGTATTGACACTATTTACACGTAGACATACATTCATGCAACACATGTGATAAATGCTAATAAAACAAGTCTTATATGTTTCTTCAAAACCTTTTTTTTTCAGTTATCCCAAAGCTAGAAGCTTCTTACAAATTTCATTGTGAAATGATGATGAGATGGCCACGTTGTCAATGAAAAAAACAAAAAACAAGTAACTTTGAACCCATTCCTAGGTACCGTAGAGGTGGATTAATGGTCACAAAAATATCATATTTTCATTACATTACGTTTTTGGGGGAACTTCCAACTTACAGTCGTAAAAATGATAAGCGATCCATTATTTTAAAAATAAACTATTTTGTTCAGTATGTTCTAATATCATACATTATAACGCGTAATAGTAGTAATAAAGAATTCGTTTTTTTTATTTTCTGGAACTTTCCACGCATTACAGTAAGGAATATTAAGAGAAATGATGTTAAAATAACAAAGGAAACTTTTTTATTAAGTGGTTTATTTCATTTTATGTACACTTCAAAATATAAAATTTATATATATAGTGTTCAATTTCCGTTAAAAACATTGTTACGTTAAAAACAATGTTACGTGTCAGTTAAAAACCACGATAAATGGAACAAACTGTTAGAAGGCTTGGAATTAGAGATACTAGTTTCGTCGCGTTTGTATATCGTCTTCAGTTCCAGTCTGTTTCCAGACAACGTGAGACTGAACAGGACCCATGAATATGTAGAAATTAGTTTCTCCAATATCAAGACTTCTCATAGTAGTGTCCATTTCCTGTGATTTTTTCCCCCAAAATAAAACATATTATCTTAGGTCTTTGTAAGTATTAACGTAAACTATTCAGCGTTAACTAGGCCAAAGCATACAGTAGTTGAAAAATTATAATAGCTTTGAGTAGATGTTATTGTGTTTAAAACAAAGAACAGGAAACATTATAATGAAATAACATACTATCGTGTGTAGCAGTTAGGGGCGGTTAAACTATTAAATCTCTCTGATGAAATCAGTTTTTTTTCCCTACGGAAACTTCCATTGATATTGATGAATGTTTCACACTTCCGTGCTTTATCAACCATCACAGCTGAAGCACGTTAATCCTCACATCAGTGCTAGTCTCACAACCAACCTTTGTGATCTGTTAAAAAAATTGACCAGTTCACCTCAGAGTTTATTGCGTAGAACAGCAGAACTCATGAGCCACGCTTGATATTTAGCAACACACCCTGGTGGAGAGGGAAGGAACCATCGATAAATAAAACGACGCAGTCCGTTGTAATAATGCACAATATTTTTATTCATTATTATCAATAAAATTGTCGAAGATGTTTAAAAACCACGAAAACAAATTAAACTTGAATCCTATTTGGAGACACTCAAACCCATAAAACGTTGCAATCCACGTTTTACATTCACCATGGAAAACGTATTTTTAAGATATTTGTTTGTTTGTTATGGATTTCGCGCAAAGCTACACGAGGGCTCTCTGCGCTAGCCTTCCCTAATTTAGCAGTGTAAGACTAGAGGGAAGGCAGCTAGTCATCACCACCCACCGCCAACTCTTGGGCTACTCTTTTACCAACGAATAGTGGGATTGACCGTCACATTATAACGCCCCCATGGCTGAAAGGGCGAGCATGTTTGGTGGGACGGGGATTCGAACCCGTGACCCACAGATTGCAAGTCGAGCGCCCTAACCACCTGGCCATAATGGGATTTGACCGTTACTCTTATAACACACCCACGGCCCCAAAGTGCGGAGCACATTATTTCGGCAACAGGACGCAAACCAAGAGCGCTTGGATGGCCAATCTAGGCATTTTAACTACTAGGCCATGCTGGACCTTTATTATAAATTATTATAATATAAGATTAAACTCCAGGTAATAGAGCCCAATGTTTTTAGTATTTGGACAGAATTTTATGCAAAATCTGCCTTATAAATCATTTTTATTAAGTTTTATTTTTTGTTCAAAATATTTTTTACGCAATCACACCTGCTAATTGTTAAAATATTTATGCGACCCCTGAATCTTGATGTTTTCCTTGGTGGTGATGCGCACGGCTGTTAAGTCTAACTTCATCACACTCCAAAATTTAAGTTTTGTAAGTTCTTTAATAACAGAATTGAAAATACTTTCATAAAACGTTCAGTTCCACAAACACTTGCTATTTATAATTAATTAACATAAAAATAAACCAATTTAATGTTCAAACAAATTTAGTAGACGTTTCACAGAGGCTTATCCAATAATTCTTAAATCTCAAAGTAATTATTTTTAAAGATATCTTTAGTTCGTGAAAATGAAATCTATTCCAAAATATGAGTGAAAACTTTTTCAAGTGACCAGTTTTATTTATATCGGAATAACAATAAAGAAACGAGTAAAAAATTATACCTACCAGTCGGAGCAATGATTGGTACCTGAAACAAAAACAATGAAGTTCTTCAGTTCTCAGGTGATTGTCGCCACTTTGGCAACGATTAATACGTTAGTAAAATACTATTTTTAATGATAAATGTCTATCTCTTGTTTTAACAACATGTCGATCCCATACCGCCAGGAACTAGTTCAAAGTCCCGCCCAAATAGTTCTTAGCAGATTTTCTGCATCGCTGCTCCTACCAAGTTAAGTATGCTGTCACGCATTTATCTGTCTAGAGACGCCAGCAATATGCCACCCATCCGTAAGAGAGAGAAAATAGATACACGCATTGTCTTTGCTTAATGACAAAATAATTTGGGAGATTTATAGATAAGAGGGAGATCAATGACTCTGTCTGGCTCTCTTTACTTGTTGGTCGTGTGCTCAGAAATTTGAGAGTTACTGGTCGTTTAGACCGTTTTTGGAATAACTTTTACTTACCAAATTTTCTCTGATTTGAGACGACACATGAAAAGCACCAAAGCGAAGAAAAGAGTTTAATCTCTTCATGATAGATTTCAAGTTCAATGGTGTGAAATGGTAACAATCAGTTTCGAAGTGTCGTTTAATACGGCACTCCATCATTTATTACCTGAAGAGTGACACAGTGTTGGTTACTAAGTTATACGTAGTCTAGTTAAATACGGCACTCCATGCTTTATCACCTGAAGAGTGACACAGTGTTGTTTACTAAGTTATATGCAGTCTAGTTAAATACAGCACTCCATCATTTATTACCTGAAGAGTGACACGGTGTTGTTTACTAAGTTATATGTAGTCTAGTTAAATACGGCACTCCATGCTTTATCACCTGAAGAGTGACACAATGTTGTTCACTCAGTTATATGTAGTCTATTAACTAGTATATAATGCCATGTGATTGCGTTATCAAATAAGTTCTCAAACAAAAATGTCTTACTCGTAATAAAACAGAAAAAATATATCGGTGAAAAAAGAGCAATTACTGTTCTTGAACTATTTTTTTTTCTATTTTTATCATAGTGGGATGGAAAATGGACTATAGAGTATTTTAAGTCTAATTCTTGATGCTGACGTGAAAGTAAGTTGAAGAGAGTTGAATTTACATCTATATTAAAACTGCAAAACAATCGAAACGTACCTCTTAACCATGATAAAAACATTGCTGTTAGTAAAGTGATGAAGAAAGTAATTCGTTTCATAATTCAACCTTATAACAAAAACCTTCTCGTTGCCATGGTAATTCTTGTATTATCAGTGTTTTTTATGCACACTTTCTCTTAGATGTTTGTGACAAACTACTGGTACAGATCTTTAATATACTTCCTGATAGAAATTCGAGGCAGATCTTTAGTATACTTCCTGACACAAATCTGTGGCAAATCTTTAATATAGTTTCTGATAGAAATCTTAGTGTTATAAGCGCACAGATTTACCGCTGAGCCACTGGGGACGAATGGGATACAACCTGGTTCTTCAGAAGTACTGCAAGTTTCTCTTGAGGAGCTAAGAATTACAACCAAAATTGCTTATTTTTGGATAGTCGTGCAAATTTACTCAAGGATTATTTGCGCTAGTCATCCCTAATTTTGAAGTGATAGACTAGAAAGAAGGTAGCTAGTTATCAGCACCCACTGCCAATTCTTGGGATACTATTGTCTAACCTGACAGTGGGATTTGACCGCCATTGTTGTAACTTGCCTACGATCCCAAAGTGGAGAGCACAATATATCTTTCTTTTTTGCGGCAAAGGGACACGAATAACGGACCCTCAGAAACACAGCCCGGCACGCTAACCACTAAGGTCACACCTGACCCATTACGAAGAGACATTGGGTGCTGGAAGTCAGTAGATCAAAACAATGTTGTACACCTCTTAATAGAATTGTATAAATAATAATACATTGGTACATTCCAAAGCGCTTGTTGTTTTTTAATGGAAAGACCCGTAGTGTATATTATACCGACCTCATACATACATCCGTATTAGCTAACAACAAATACCCTTTAAGAAAAATTGCAATGAATAGAATTTAAAACTATAATCTTTTTCCATAACTTCGGTTTCGTTGCTTCAGTGGTTACTCTTTAGTAAGTGTGTGACATAGGTAAATTTAAAGACTTCCCACGTTAAAATCCGGGGCTCGATTCCTCGCGGAGGACACAGCAGATAGCTTAATGTGGCTTTGCTCTACAACAAACAAACATAACTTTAATGGTAAAATTGAGTTAATACATGCATGATATTGTAAAAACCCTATTTTGTGGGTTTCATATATTTGTTAAGCCATGATTAAAGTAATAATTTCAATTAATATTAATGATATTTTAAATCATTTTTTGTTGTTTACATTACCAGGTACCAGGACATATGGAGACATATAATTCCATACTCTAAAAAAAAAGGCTACTTTCGTCTATGTTATTGTTCAGGATCTTCTTTCTCTGTATTTCTAAGTATTATAGAAGGACATATAACGATAGGAAAAAATTTTATTTAATGTTTTAATCATTCGTATAGAATTTCATGTTAAGATATTCTACTAAAAACAGTCCTTCAAGTTTCTATAAAGTGATATATTGGTTTAAGTTGGGAACATTTGACAAGTAAGTCTCTCAGATGAAAATCAGTTACTAGAGAATAAAATGGCCGGCATGGCCAAATGGTTAGGGAGCTCGACTCGCAAGCTACGGGTCGCGGGTTCGAATCCCTTTCAGCTGTGGGGGCGTTATAACGTCACGTCAATCCCACTATTCGTTGGTAAAAGCGTAGCCCAAGAGTTGGTGGTGGGGTGGTGATGACTAACTGCCTTCCCTCTGGTCTTACACTGCTAAATTAGGGACGGCTAGCGCAGATAGCCCTCATGTAGCTTTGCGCGAAATTCATAACAAACAAACAGAGAATAACGTCTTCACAATAAGCAGCTGAAGCCTCACCTCAGCTAGGTTAATGAAGCAAGTGAATTCTTTATAAACATTTGTGTATGTCATGAAGAAGAGTAATTTTATCCAAAAACGTCTAGAAGTACGTTCACAGTGTAGGAATACTTTTCATTAGTAAAGTATCCCCAGTACCTTTTTTATTCATTTATATCTTGTCATTTACAGACGAAAACAAATTTGATACCGATTTCTTATTTCATCCATCAAAATTGGTTACCATGTTCAACTTAATCTTTTAAAGTTGGTTACTATAGTCGAATTTCACCCACAAAAATTGGTCATCATATTAAGTTTTAATACATCAAAACTAGTAATCATACTCAAATTTCATCAGGCAGAATTGGTCACCATATTCAAATCTCATCCATCAATATTGGTTACAGTTCCTAAGTTTTATCCTCAGAGTTTGGTTACCGTATTTAGGTGTGAATGTTTTCAATAGAAATGTGTACTCAAGTTAGTAGAATGTGCTGATGATAAAAACTGTATCCAACTTCGAAGCTCTTTAAATCGTCTAGTAGTTTCAGAGGAAAGGTAACATTTATTTAATTTCATCCTAGTGAAAAGATTTTCCTAATTTTACAGATGGTCGAAGACAAAGTTCAACTTGAAGCTAGAATTATTTAGATCTGCTTCCTTCTTCAACTAATTGTGTATCATATCAGATCGACAAAGTACATAATTTATATACGTTTGAAACTAGGCGTGGTAATATTTAATTTCACTGGTTTAAAATTGGATTGTTCCATAAAGTTCCTTAGCTTATGAAAGTGTTAATCTGTGCTATAAAGACTGGGAATAGAAACTCTACAAATTGGGAGAAACTTTTCTTATTAGGAATGTTGTCGCCCCGAAACAAGCATTAAGTCAAGAATTAATGTAGAGTATCTAGCACACACGAAGAAAATCGATACATACCCACTTCCCCCATATTTACATAACTCATGGCTGACAGCCCATGTTGCCATGGTGATCTCGAACAGTATCTGTAACAGACAAATGATAACTCATGCAGAGTGTCAGGGTTAACGAAGACTCAGAGAGTTGACTGTTACTGAGTGGAGAATATTCTGTCGATACAGTTTAGTAGCTGCATCTTCTCCCTCGTTAGGTCACATAAAAGAGGGAGTGCATCACTCGGTACTCTTGTACGGCTGATATTATTCAAGTAGATATAAAAAATATAAAAGGCATTTGAACCTGCATAGATAAATGAGTGAATATTATCTCTCTTCAAATCGCATTAAATGATGTCATCTTAACAGTATTGAATTAACATAATTTATTGATGTTAACGTATATTAAAATTACCCATCACACCCAACTAGAAAAATACAGTATTATAAAAAAACGTGTAACAACAGACGAATATACTGTTATATTTGCTACCTGTGTGGTATATATCTGGTAAATATAGAGTTTCGATAAAAAGCAAAAAAAAGTGATATGAATCAGTTATAATATGACAAATATCATGTTTAATATATTAACTATTAATAGCGTCATATGCATTATATCTATAATAATAAAAGGGCGTGTCTGTGGGTCTGTGTGTGACCGCCATAACTCAAAGAGGAAAGAACCTAGAAACCTGAAATTTTACACACATACTAAGTGGACGAGTTGTGCACCTGAGTATTATTACTTATCCACGTGCGTGCGCGCGTGTGCACCTTTTAGTGAGGTAAGCAAGCGAAAATCCACATATAAAGGAATATGTGACCGTCATATCTCCAAGAGCAAAGAACCTAGAAACCTGAAATTTTGTACCATATAGCGTCATATGCATTATATATATATATATATATATATATAAACCTTTAATATACTTATATGATAAACAAAACAAGATCCACTGCCATGATTGTGGTAGCTTCAAGCCAAAACTGGGAAATAATATCTTTAGTTTAACTTCAACCGTCATTTGACAATAGTCTATGTGTGCATGTGTGGGCGTGTACTCATAACTGGCGAACCACTGGACCGATTGTCACCAGATCTGACAAGCAGCCTTAGGTCTCCCCTCCCAGGGAGTGACTTAAGCGGATAGACGTTCGCATCTGACCGCTTTTTCACCTCTGGGAATCTCATGTCTTCCTTATGCGTCGTGTCCGCTTATAACTGTGTGAACTGCTGGACCGATTACCACCAAACCTTGCATGTACCCTTAGGACTCACAGGAGGTAACGTAGGGTGTTAGTTTTTGTCCCCTATGCAAGCCAATAAATCTTTATGTTAGGCCTAATATTTGTTAGTACCATAGAATTCAAGAAAACAAAGTTCAATGTCAAAACTAAACATATCAAGATCTAAAACACTTAATTTGTTCCATAGAACTTAAAGAGTACTTCATTTCAAAATACTTGAACCAATAGGACTTAGAATAGAATATCAGAAGGCTGAGATTGCAATGAAAATATATTTCTATGTTGCAGGACAGGAAATCAATGACATTGGAAGGAATGACAAGAAAATAATTAGAAAAAATAAAAAACTATTTTCATGTGTTAACGTGCACAGCTATGACAGTATAATACGAAGCACAAAGAACTGAATATCAAATTCTGAGCACAGTAAATAACTATAGTTTATTATATTAATATTTTGAAAACAAATGCATCTGTGTAATGAAATACATTTTTAAGGTTATGGAAAGCGGTAATATTAGTGACATGTCCCAGCTACTGAAACTAAAACCTACAGCTTGCTTAGCATACTGAAACTAAAACCTACAGCTTCCCCGTGGTGGACACAGCAGATAGCCCTATCCCTATGTAGCTTTGTACTAAAACAAATAAAGAAACAAAAGTAGTCTGCCTTGTGACGAAGATAATAGTCCAAGGCTAGATATTACACTTTGATACACTTGTAGCCAATTCATAAAAGCCTGCTGTCATTGGCTCTACTTTCCTTTGTCAGATTATTGTTCTTCACATGAGTGAAACATGTAAAAGCCTTCTTTGTGATATACGTGTTATTTTAAAGTGAAAAATATAGCATGAGGGTGTAAGATTACTATATATAACATAAGTCAAACGACCAGGCATTCACATTTCAAATTATTCGTCTGGTCGTCGAGTTATTTACATAACAACGAACCAAATACTGCAATAATTATTGTCTGATAATAGAGATTTTACTTTGTATTAGGTGTAATATTACGAATTCTAATTTTTCAACAACTGTTTTGTGTAGTGTACATAAAATATACAAGCA
>NW_013666643.1:189065-209382 GCF_000517525.1 Limulus polyphemus | reverse complement strand
ATATATAAGCTGGATACTTAGTGTTATATCGGTAGTATATATATATATATATATATATATTTATATATATAATCTGGATACTTAGTGTTATATCGGTAATATATGTATATATTTATATAGTTTCTTTGCTGTTACGTACAAAATTGAGCTTCATAAGCCCACAACTTTATCGGTGAGTTAGCAAGGGATGGTAATATGTAGAATGTTGATACAATTAAAATGAGGTTAATTATAACACTGGTGTTATCCAACTTAAAAACTTCTTTAGTATAGAGACTGTTTTATCAATCGACTCTTATAAAGGCATGAATTCTTTCCAAAACTTGTGAATTGCAGAGCCAAAAAAAAAGAAAGAAACAGACAATAAAATTTCTTCGTGAACCTTAGTTGTTATTGTTTGTATTCAAGCACAAAGCTAAACAATGGACTATCTGTGCTCTGCCCACCACTGGTATCAATACTCGGTTTCTAGCGTTGTAAGTCCGCAGACATACCGCTGTGCCACTGGGGGACTCGTGAACCTTAGAACAACAATATAGTGGATCGTTTTTAATGTTTATTAATTAAAGTTAAATATTTATTGGTTTCTTTGTTGTTAAGCGCAGAGCTACTTAACGTGCTATCTGTGCTGTGACCACCACGGGTATCGAAACCCGATTTTTAGCGTTATAAGCTCGAAGATTTACCGCTGAGCCACGGGGGTACAAAAGTCCTAGCACTTATTTAATCTCATTTTACATCTAGCTCAGGATCTAAATCGAGTATAGATATTTCATGAGATTACATATTAATTAATATAATTGTTATAGAACACATTACTGACGTCATTATAGCCAGGGGTAGCCTTTGGCAGGTGTCGTACTCTTATAGAGACTTCATTATTACAAAAAATGATTTTTTAAATTTACATTTTGCCCACGGTAACTTAACGGCAAGTCTGAGGGCTAATAGCGCTGTAAATCGACTTTCATACACGCGACCAGCACAGCACAGAGAGCCCATTGTGTGTCTTTGTGTTTAATAACAAAGAAACAAAAAATGTAATTCCTTTTTTGATATTTTGCTCTTGCCCTTTTTATTGTATACTGTTGATTACAATTGCTATTAATATTGTGTAAAGAATTCATTTAACATCACACTAGTCAAACTTAAGATAATAGCAATGTCTGTCCGTTGACAGAGAATTGACGGATGATAAATTCTCACTTCTGAAGAATTCCACGTTTACGTAGATATTTATGGAAACTGTTTTAAAAATGTTGCTAAGATCCCCTCAGAGGCACAACGTTATGTGTACGGACTTACAACGATAAAATCCGGGACTTGTTTCCCTGCGATTGACACAACAGATGCCCCCCAGTGGCACAGCGGTATGTCTGTGGACTTACAACGCTAGAAACCGGATTTCGATACCCGTGGTGGGCAGAGTACATATAGCCCATTGTGTAGCTTTGTGGCTAACTCCAAACAAACAAACAAACACAACAGATAGCCCATTGTGTAGCTTTGTGCTTAACTCCAAACGAACAAACACAACAGACAGCCCATTGCATAGCTTTGTGCTTAACTCCAAACGAACAAACACAACAGACAGCCCATTGCATAGCTTTGTGCTTAACTCTAAACAAACAAACACAACAGATAGCCCATTGTGTAGTTTTGTCCTTAACTCCAAACAAACAAACAAACACAACAGATAACTCAATGTGGCTTTGTTATAAAAAACTAATAAACTTGTACGTTTTTTATAGTACAAGGTTTTATGAGGTTAGCCACTTAAGGTTTGTTCTTGGATTAGTTTCTTAATGTTTTCATTAGCTTAGATGATTAATGTTTCTTTTATGTGTATATGTCCCCCTACCGTTGGGACAGCGGTAAGATCTTAAAAGGCTACAATTCGGAGTTCGATTCCCCGCGGTGGACACAGCGGATAGCCCAATGTGGTTTTGCACTCAAAACTAACAAATTGATCCTTAAGTGGTCACTAGAAAAACGCACTTAAAATGTTTGCCCAGTCTGTTAATTTCTCACAATGTGTCATTACATGTGAATTTATACTTGAAATATTATTATGAATTTCTATTTTTTATTTATGAATTATTTATTATTGATATAATCGGATTTTCTATTCATAAGATAAAAATGTAAGGCGAGGGAGGACCTTACTGTGTATATCTAAGATAAAAATATAAGGTGAAGAAGGACCTTACTGTGTATATCTAAGATAAAAATGAATAACGTAGTTTAAGTTCTCACCTAAGACACACGTCTTAGCATCTCTATATAACACTTTTAACCAGTAATGTATCTCTATAAAACACTTTTAACCAGTTGTGTATCTCTATAAAACACTTTTAACTAGTGGTTTATCTCTATATAACACTTTTAACCAGTGGTTTATCTCTATGTAACACTTTTAACTAGTGGTTTATCTCTATGTAACATTTTTAACCAGTGTGTTATCTCTATATAAAACTTTAACCAGTAGTTTATCTCTATGTAACACTTTTAACTAGTGGTTTATCTCTATGTAACACTTTTAACCAATGGTGTATCTCTACGTAACACTTTTAACCATTGATGTATCTCTATGTAATACTTTTAACCAGTGGTGTATCTCTATATAACATTTTTAACCAGTGGTATATCTCTACGTAACACTTTTAACCAGTGGTGTATCTCTATGTAATACTTTTAACCAGTGGTGTATCTCTATATAACACTTTTAACCAGTGGTTTATCTCTATGTAACATTTTTAACCAATGGTGTATCTCTACGTAACACTTTTAACCATTGATGTATCTCTATGTAATACTTTTAACCAGTGGTGTATCTCTATATAACATTTTTAACCAGTGGTATATCTCTACGTAACACTTTTAACCAATGGTGTATCTCTACGTAACACTTTTAACCATTGATGTATCTCTATGTAATACTTTTAACCAGTGGTGTATCTCTATATAACATTTTTAACCAGTGGTATATCTCTACGTAACACTTTTAACCAGTGGTGTATCTCTATGTAATACTTTTAACCAGTGGCGTATCTCTATATAACACTTTTAACCAATGATTTACTGAATCAATATCAAAAGTTATCTCAAAGTTCATTAATAAAAGTAATCTTGGTTTATTTTTTTGGATTAGTGAAATGTATTAAGTCATAAACTTTCCTAGCAATTTTCTCACTCATAATATCCTTTTAACCCCCCCCCCCTTATCTATAAGCTCATCCAAATCAGTTCCAAATGATTAGCAATACAGACAGACGCCAATTTATGCTTAAAATTTTAATTGAACTATAGGGCGTCAATTCTTTTAATATTCGCATAGCTTATTCGTCTTCTTTCAGATTAAAAATAATACCTTGCCCTTGAGTTTTTAATAAATTCTCAGCGCTAAAGAATCTAAAGATCGTAATGCAAAATGTTTAATATCATTCCAAACAACAACAAAAATTCTCTCACGAACCATTTAAACTCGGATTTTTATCATTTTTTGAGAATACTTCAGAGCTAAGGTTAGTCCATTTAATTACTTTCATCAACCTTTGGTGTTTTCAACTTATCTAAGGTATTCTTCATCATAAATCTTTCGATGTTAATATATTTTTATTTCACAATATATTTCATTTCTGCTAGATGGTCCTTACGTCCTGTGAGTTCAACCATATCTACTGATTAATTTATTTATTTACTATTTTATTATTATAATAATTGTTACCTAAATTTCGAAAATATTTAGGATTTTTTTCTTCTCTTACTTACTATATTGATCTCGACATAGCTACACCTTTAAATTTTCTCATTTTTGACAACTTATCTTTATTTTATCTGCTCATGTAATATACTTGAGTTATATGATCATTATGATTATTTCTTCTAAACTGGACAACTCATTTTTTAACTTTTTATCCCATATAAAATAAATTGGAAGAAATATATAACATTTTAGAGATTAATAACTTTTGTTATTCAAATACAGTTATAAAAAATCAGCTGGTTGATATAAGTAACATTATAATGAGACTGAGTAACACCTTGTATTATCTATCCCTCGTTCTGTACATATAAAATAATTCCAAAATTCAGGCACTAAATTTGCACACTTAGTTGACTTTCAAGCATTTTCATTTGAGAAGAAAACTCCAGTTAAAACATTTTTTATAGCGTTTAAGGCAAAATGCCAAGCTAGAGCACTTTATTTCTGTCTTTCGCATACATATGCAAACTTTACCATAATGGGTGTTTCAATCGATGCAGACTCCAGAGGTCTAGTATCACGCATACTCAATCTATGCACATTAACGAGAGTAACGTTTTTTCACTACCTTTTATCCAACATGTAAATCGTGTTCAAACATTCTTTCTAAAAATGTTCTTCATTAATATACGGTAAACCACGGATTATTAGATTCAGACTTCTTACCTTTTTTTGCATGTTGTTAAAATAATTTTTTATTTTTCATTTTCTTCCTATAAACACTCACCTCTTACCCCCTATTTTAAATGTGTAACTCAAGCACTTACGGTTGAACAATTACATCTCACCCCTATTTTAAATGTGTAACTCAAGCACTTACGGTTGAACACTTACCTGTCATCCCTATTTTTAAATGTGTAATTCAAGTACTTATGGTTGAACACTTTCCTCTCACTCCCATTTTAAATGTGTAAATCAAGCACTTACGGTTGAACATTTCCTCTCATCCCTATTTTAATATGTGTAACTCAATTACTTATGGTTGAACAATTACCTTTCATCCCTATTTTAAACGTGTAACTGGAACTGTATGTCGTGACAAGGACCTGGATTCGATCCTGGTCTTCTTATAAGAAAGGTTGGTGTGATGTCCACTCGTCTGGGGTCTCTCCTGTTATGAGTTGAATAAACTATTTCAATGGTTTCAATAGAGGTTAACTTAGTATTATATCAGTTAGGTGGAGGGGTTAACTTAGAGTGTTATCAGTTAGGAGGCTGATATTTTTTTCCTTCCTTTCGAGCGTAGTTCGTATCCCAACAAGTCAAAACTTATGATCATAATAGACATACAATACTCTGATATAATTGCAATAGCACGTCATGTCAGAGAAGAAGACATACAATGAAATGGAATAGCATTAAAATATTACACTCTGTTAATCTAGTATAAAAGTCAGCAAAACCTGAATATTCCTCTTGAACCCATTCAAATATTAAGTTGATTAAAACTTAACCTTGGACAAATGTATGACACACTAGCACTTTTAACGAAAATACCCAGGATCGAATCCCTGCTCGATACTTCCCTTAATTCTTTTGTTTAATTTCACTCAAAGCTACTCGAGGGCTAGCTGCGCTTGCCGTCCCTAATCAACACCTCTCACCGCCAACTCTTTTAGCAATGAAAAATGATATTAATAATCACATTATAATGCCTACACTACTGAAAAGGCGAGCATGTTCGATAACAGGATTCGAACCTGCGACCCACAGCTTGCGAGTCGATCGCCCTTACCATCGGGCCATTCCAGGCCCACTTCTCTTAAGGTGGCAGCAGATTGGTAGCCGAGAAGTAGGTTATAAATTGATGAATATTCAGAGCTAGGTGATCTTATAAACTACTAACAACAACATAGAACTGGTACTCGTGTAGCAGTTAACTCCAAGATTAACTTTTCATTTTTAGGTTATAAATTTTGTATCAGCCTGGTTAGGGCGCTCGACTCGCAATCTGCGGGTTCGAATCTCCGTCGCACCAAACATGCTCGCCCTTTCAGCCGTGGGGCAGTTATAATGTGTCAATCAATGCCACTATTCGTTGGTAAAAGAGTAGCCCAAGAGTTGGCGGTGGGTGGTGATGACTACCTGCCTTTTCTCTAGTCTTTCACTGCTAAATTAGGAACGGCTAGCGCAGATATCCCTCGTGTAGCTTCGCACGAAATTCACAAGAATCCAATGTGCCCTTTTGTAAAACTTACTCCCTCAATCAGAATGATCAATTGTATGTAGTACGTTTACTTAGCTTTTATTCACATTAAATTCACTTTACTTTCGAGCTTCCTCTAATTTTTTTCATATGATATAAATATGTTTTAATAAGCTCGTTATACAAAAATATAATCTCATTTCGCTTTAGTAACGGCAGATTAAAAAAACAACAACTAAATGCTTATTTTCTCATTATTAATCATATACAAGTGACACACGTCTTACTTCAAGAGCTATCTAATCAAAAGTTTGCTATTTGAATTTTTGTCAATTATAATGTCTAACAAAGTTAGTAAAATGCTAGAATTCGGAGCTTAATCCCCTTAGCGGACACAACACGGACAGGCCATTGTATAGTTTTGCGCTAAACCACAAATAAAACTTAATTTATTATTATTAAATAAGTACAGAGTCAAACAAACCTTGGAATAAGAACCTTTACGAAATAGTTATATAGAAATAAAAATAAAATAGATTGCTCTAATAATTGAAATACTTTAAATAGGATATTTTATAAATATATTATGAGTTTAGACGTGTTTTTAAAGTTTGTTTGTTTTTGAATTTCGCGCAAAGCTAGCCGTTCATAACTTAGCAGCGAAAGACTAAAGGGAGGGCAACTAGTCATCAGCCAACTGTTGGGCTACTCTTTTACCAACGAATAGTGGGATTGACCGCATACTATAACGCCCCCACGGCTGAAAGGGCGAGCATGTTTGAGGGGACGGGGATTCGAACCCACGACCCTCAGATTAAGAGTCAAATGCCCTAACCACTTGATGATGCCGGGTCCCCCCTTTGTTTTTCTTTTTAAAGACAGGAATAATGATTTCCGTTTTCAACAAATAAGAATCGAATATGGAAGCAATTCTTTACAGCTTTATATGATTGGTTTGTAGTAAACACTGAAAACGAACAGTTCTCTAGCTTGAAGCATCTTGAGTATAAATTACTGAAATTAATCTTTCTTGGGGGAACTCTGACAGCGATAAAAAATTTTAACTCGAGTTATAGCAATGCGTTTGAGGTGGCATAATCGCATCAGCTTACAACTTCACTGAGCATAATGTAAATGAACGTTTTAACGTTCTAATGTTTTGAATAAGAGGACGCAGCTTAAAAGTTATCGCGTACTCATTTTCTTATTTTTCCGAATTGATTCTGCTAGTGCAATTAAGTAAAAAAAGTGTGAGCATCAAAGCGTTGTTGAGTTAGTCCAAGCTTTTAATAAAAGTGTACGTTACTGCAACGGTTAGACGTACAAAACATTGTCCGTCTATGTACAAGATATTGTCACTTTTATTTCTAGGCCTATAATCTCTTCTAGGAATAAAACCACGTTAGAAATCGACATTTTGTTAAATTTAGAAAATAATTACCCCTGCTTTCCAGCTTTTACGTATACAAGCTATGTGAAACAGAGGAAGCTAAGTTTGAACAATTTAATTCCTATCAGATGCTGGGCGCAGCATAGTGATTAAAGTGCCAGGACTGTGAATCCGTGAACTGATGATTCGTCACCTATTTTCGAGAAATGAATAAAAACCATATAACCCGAGCGCTTTCGAAAGGTGGACCATTCTTCTTCAGGGGCAAACTGAGAATCAAAGGTGTTCCGTACTTTCCGTAAGATGAAGGTAAAAACCTACCAATCTGGTCAAATAAAAGTTGACAAAGAGTTGACGATGGTGCTGTTGACTAATGGCCTTCCCTTTACTCTATTAGCTCAAAATTAGGGCCGGCTCTGCGCAGATCACTTTTTTTGTGTGTAGCTTTGATTAATATATTCTGAAACAAACAAACACTTATTCTCAATGTATATCTTTCTCACTTAGTTGAGTTACAACCACTTAACACTATTATGAACATTTATTTCGAAAGTTTCACATTTTCATAGTTATAAGTTGAACTTACTTGGTGCTACTTTAAAGTGGTGTAGTAGACTCAAATCCTGGTCTCCGTAATTCAAATGTAACTTCAAAACATTTACTGAATAAAACTGTGTTAAAATGATTCACCCCTTTAGTATTGCCACAAAACTCGTGTTTATTTTAATCATAAAATTTATTATGAGAGACTGATTATGAATAAAAGAACACGTAGGTGCAACTATCTTACTGTAGACTTTTAATTTATTACATGAAGTTCACGATTCACATTAATTAATTCTTATTAAGCTATTATCTTTATTTTTTATTTTACTTTCACATAATTCCAACACAAACATGATTTCTTTTTTGCTCTTAAAATAATTTTATTTAGAAGTTCAAACATACAGCAAATCATTTTAAAATATGTTTTGATAGTAATTATTACTCAACCATCAGTGTGCTAAATTATTATAGAAGCTTCAATCTGCTAAGACTAAATCTTACAAACAATTATTGTCAGAAATGTTCTAAAAAGTCAAAGAGATACATTTTTCTATATCATATTTTTGTTTGGATTTGTTCAATAAGATCTTAAAATTGGATGTCTTAAACATATTCTATTTGATGCTGGCTAAAACTGAATTTTTCGATCTATCTCTTTTCGTCTTACTTGGGGAAAAAAATATGGCTTGTAGGTTGTTGAATATCGGCTGCGTGTTCGACTGTGAAGACCGAACTCTTAACTACTAGAGGTTTTTTTTTTCCTTTAGGTTTTTCCATTGATTTCTGTATATATATTGTATACGCCTAACTTTCCTGAAGAAAAATTCTAGTTCTCCCTTGACAGTCCCTAAGATTCGATGTGTATAGAGAGAGTAGAAAACAACAACAGTGTTCAGACAGACACAACACTTCACTAATGGCACACCATGTAGAGGCCACAGACTGAACGTGCTCTCAACGAGATGAAAGGCCTGAACTCTTGCATCATCCATCAACTCTGACAACATCGACGAAAGTTGACGGTTTTTTGCTTTAGTCTTTAATGGGACCTCTCGGTGCCTTCCCACGGCTGCTGTTAAAGCTACCTCACCTAATTGTAGGCTTTAGTCCCATCTCCAATGGAAGGGCTACAAGGAGAAACTGCGGACCCAGGGGTAAATAGCGAGGGGCGGGGTCTTATGAACAGAGAATTCGCCCCTTCGTCACCTGGTACGAGCGTGTGCCTGACGTCAGTTTTGATCACATGTGACGCTACATCATTCTAACCCTGCCCTTAATTGAAATCCAATAAGAGTTGAAGGAGTGGAGGAGTTTGGGTTGGCTGTGACAATGTTGCTATTATCGTTCTTGAGACAAGTCGGCTCTACTGTGGTAGAAATCTAAGAAAACTTTAAAGAGAGAAGCCCATCCCTATTCGTAGCAAATCCAGAGGATAAAAAGTCTTTAGGATATAAAAATGGCCTTCTAACATAAACGTGTTTGAAATATAGCGTAAAAATAGCAGTAAATAATGACAAAATGTCTATCAGGTGGCAAAAAACATAAAGAGTGCATATTGATATATAGCGTACAAATAGCAGTAAGTAATGCTAAAATGTCTGTCAGGTGGCATAAAACATAAACAGTGAATATTGAAATATAGCGTAAAAATAGCAGTAAATAGTGACAAAATGTCTATCAGGTGGCATAAAACATAAACAGTGAATATTGAAATATAGCGTAAAAATAGCAGTAAGTAATACTAAAATGTCTGTCAGGTGGCATAAAACATAAACAGTGAATATTGAAATATAGCGTAAAAATAGCAGTAAATAATGCTAAAATGTCTGTCAGGTGGCATAAAACATAAACAGTGAATATTGAAATGTAGCGTAAAAATAGCAGTGAGTAATGCTAAAATGTCTTTCAGGTGGCATAAAACATAAACAGTGAATATTGAAATGTAGCGTAAAAATAGCAGTAAATAATGCTAAAATGTCTTTCAGGTGGCATAAAACATAAACAGTGAATGTTGAAATGTAGCGTAAAAATAGCAGTAAGTAATGCTAAAATGTCTGTCAGGTGGCATAAAACATAAACAAATGAATTTTTTTATTTCAACAGCGAATTCTTAACATAATTGACATTAAATGTAAATTATTTTCAGTTATTAATAAAGTTTGTGTCAGAACTAATTGCAAATGCATGCTTCACCTTTAATACCTTTCTGCAAATAATGAAAACCATGTGCGTTGTGTATTAACATAAGCAACTTATACGACTTGTTACGTAGAAATAACGCTGTGATTACAATTTGAAACGAAATATTTTTTCTTTAAATAAAGAAGAGACCGTCTCTTGAATTATTTTCTTGTTCTTAAGTAAATAATGGAGTCACGCTTGCAATTTTATTTTTGAAGAAGCTTTCACACTATTATTTTTATCTGAAAAATAAAAAGGCGTTACAAATAAAAAGAAAACAAACTTTTTATTTATCGAACAAAGTACAGAACCGTCTTTGAATTATAATCAAAGTAAGTATTCGCTCTTTAAAATTAGCCATTCAGAATAGACTAAGATTTTGAGCTTGTGTTGCTCGTATTGAGCAGAAATAGGAAGTATTACGTAAGTGTGTTCTTAGCCAAAAAAAAAAAGGCTTAACTTTGCATTGTTCTTCCTAATCAAAGCAGTTACTTGTCCTTATATTCTTCTTCTTACAAGACCAAGGACCTTTCATTGTATTGTTTTGATAAACACAGTAATAAGCTCTCCTTGTTTATATATATATTTTTCTTAATCGCAATAAGGATGTATCATTTCACAGTTCTTCCAAAACATAATAACAACCTGAACCTGTTTATATAGAGAGCTAGGGCGTAGTTGTTATATTTCTGTAAGCACAAGAAGAACATGCCCTTGTAGTTGATACTAAAATATTGAAGGAGCACACATTTAATAAGGTTTCGAAGATCAAGTATTGATTTCATTGGTTATGCGCACGTTTCGGCGCATTCCCTTTTTGCTACCCAGCGGGGAAAGGCAGTATTCATATTTCGTTCTCAGGCTAGAACATTTGTTATTTTTGTTTTATTGACTGTTTACAATTTAGTCAATGTATTCGCCTAACTGTGAGCCCTTGCTAGTCGCAGATGTCAGGAAGAGATATTTGAATGAAGTACATAGTGTCAAAACTGTTCAGATGATAGCAACTAAACAAAAGCAAAGACAAGCGAGAGAACATTTAAATTTATCTGAATTCGTAGTTAGAAGGTTGTTACATACTATCAAACTGCTGGTCTGTACACTAAACAAACCGAAGAAAGCCAGTGAGAGTTATGTATACAACTTAAACGATCATCTCGCACATTTGAATTTACTCGAGATCACTAAAATTCTCCGCAGCGTTGTAGGGGCCTGTATTCTTCACAAAAGAATCAAGGTCTCACGTGACTTCAATAAATTCACGTGTTGACAGCCGAAGAAGAATGATATGTTCAGTGCAAAATCATTAATTACGACAGTTTTTTAGTTGTTTAGTTATAATGTGAGGAGCATTAGTATTAGCTTATGAGGGGCGGACGTACAATATATTGACAGAGTATTGGACCCAAGAATGATCTGTGGTTGTATTGCTCTTCAGATATAAAGAAAGGAACTGCTCTTACATTCTTCTTCTCAACTTACAGAAGACCGATCTGTGGTTGTATTGTTCGTCCGATATAAAGAAAGAAACCGCTCTGATATTCTGCTTCTTAAACAGAAGAGTGATCTGTATTTGTATTGTTCTCACATTGTAAAGAAAGAAACTGCTCTGATATTCTTTTTCTTAATTAGACGACTGATGTGTGTTTTTATTGTTCTATCAATATACAGAAATAAACTGATCTTATATTATTCTTCTTAAACAGAAGACTGATGTGTGATTGTATTGTTCTTCTAATATAAAGAAAGAAACTGATCTTATATTCGTCTTCTCAAACAGGAGACTGATATGTATTTGTATTGTTCTTCCAATATAAAGAAAGGAAATGATATTATATTCTTCTTCTCAATCAGGAGAATGATCAGCGGTTGTATTGTTTTTCTATATAAAAAAGGAACTGATCTTATATTCGTCTTCTCAAACAGGAGACTGATGTTTATTTGTATTGTTCTTCCAATATAAAGAAAGGAAATGATATTATATTCTTCTTCTCAATCAGGAGAATGATCAGTGGTTGTATTGTTTTTTCGATATAAAAAAGAAACTGCTCTTATATTCTTCTTCTTAAACAGAAGACTGATGTATGATTGTATTGTTCTTCTAATATAAAGAAAGAAACTGATCTTATATTCGTCTTCTCAAACAGGAGACTGATGTTTATTTGTATTGTTCTTCCAATATAAAGAAAGGAAATGATATTATATTCTTCTTCTCAAACAGGAGACTGATATGTGGTTGAATTGTTCTTTCAAGATCAGAAATAACCTATCTGTATATTTCACTTTTAGAAGTCAGTAATATTACACCTAAGGCGAAGAACGATCTATTTACCCATGTTTCATGCCCAACTGTTCAATGAATAAGGAATAGATATTCTTGGTTTGTTTATCTCCGCGGTAGAAGCAACTTTTCGGTAACTGATCATCTGTCATTGTTTTCCCAAGCGCAGTAACAGCCTTTCCTTGTTTACTGTAATCATAATAATGATCTGTTATTTTGGAAGAACAATACAAGCACAGATAATTATTCTGTTCTTGAAAAGAATACGAGATCAGTTATTTTCTTTATGTGTTTCGATGTGAAAAAGAAAATTTTGTTACTTCCAACGCCAAGCAATTATAGGAACACTCTAGCGTAACATTTATAATACTCACACGTAAGAATGATTGTTAGTCTCGTTGTGATGTAATATCATATCTCTGTTACAACAAATTGTTTATGCTTCATCAGCTGATAAAATCGTTCCACATACTGAGGTTGTAGTTCTTAAATTTTACACAAGATTGCGGAGTAATACTACTTTCTTCAGTGGGCAGTTGATGTAAGATTGCGGAGTAACACTATTTTCTTCAGTGGACAGTTGATGTAAGATTGCGGAGCAACTACTTTCTTCAATGGGCAGTTGATGTAAGATTGCGGAGTAACACTTTTTTCTTCAGTGGGCAGTTGATGTAAGATTGCAGAGTAATACTACTTTTTTCAGTGGACAATTAATGTAAGCTCAAAACTAGAATTTTTACTGTTATGTCTCTTTGAATATTACGTACAAGTTATTAGCAATATCAAAATATTTCTACTTTTCTTGATGTATTTACACGAGTTTCGGGGACTATTGACAGGTGTGTTTTAAATATTACATTATTAATAAAATGAACCTTTCCCCACCCCCCATAAACACGTGTATTTTTTAGCATGGTTGTGCTAGTAATTGGCTATCATAAGAAACAAAGTATAATAAATAAACGTTTAAAGATGAAAATTTTTAATTATCTCTATTTGTAATTAAACTTTCAAACTTAGTCATTTTTGTAGAATCAAATGGGAATGAGCTATTAAAATACTATATTTTCGGGAAATTTATTTTCAATGTTTAAATAAACATTTCATTTTAAAGGTAATAAAGTCTGAAGATTGTTTTACACACGTTAAAGGTCAAAATACAAAGATAGATATGAGTCTTTGGGTTGACTTTGACTGTTGCCTTAAAACTTCACATAAACCTAATATTTTGTTTGTATGTTTGCAGTTAAGTACAAAGCTACACAATGGGCTGTCTATGCTGTGCCCACCACGGGTACTGAAACCCGATTCTTAGTATTCAGACTTACCGCTATTAGTTACAATGAAATATTCATTGACATTTTCAGTAATGTTAATTTGTAAAGCATTTATAATACATTTTTATTTTAACGATGACCTTTCGATTAAGACAAGCTTTACATTGTACTTAAGCAGTGTATGTATTGCAATGTACAAAGCGCAATGCTATCATTCGTGAATCATTCGTATAACATATAATGGATAATATTATAAAATTCAAACATTGTATATGTTCTCTATAACTTATTTTAAGATTTAAAATATCTGATATGCTATTTATTGTCTTTCTTTTCTTCCTATTTTTGTTAAACAAGCCCCAAATGTTCAAGTGGTTTGAACATTTTTTTGTTGTAGTATTAACTTTCTTTATTTTTTATTTTATACAGGGAAACTTTGTGTACATAGAGTTACGTTCTTTAGTTAGTTTTGTCATATGTTCATACAATTTTAGCTTGATTTTTTCCCAGATAAACTTTATACAAAATGGAATGTGACTGGTGTAAGTAGAAACAAACTTAATCTCGATTTTTCTACACGATTCTGACTTTTTGAAACATAATACCTAAAATATCTAATTTCGTATAACTGAGTGCTGGCGTAAGCGATGTTGTGGCCAATCCTAGCGTGAGAACTCTTCACATCCGTTTGTTCAGGCACGTAGCTTCGATCTCTTTCCATAAAACAAAGAAATGCTCACAAGTAACCGATTTGAAGATCTGGAGATAAGTGGAACTTGAAGAAAGAAGAGATGAGATTAAATGGCTTCCAGTATGAGTTCGGAGAAACTGAGGATAAATTATGTATAAATGTCTGGAACTAGCACTAAAAGATTAGTTTGAAAGAAAATTATGTAGACGTGTTACTTACGGAAACGTTACGAAAATTAGTTCGAAAACCTGTTTTTTTTTGTTGCTCTTTTAAGTTTTAATTCGAAATGAAAGAGGAACTAAATTACGTTGGAAAATTAGAGATTTTACTGGACGTATTACTAGAAATTAAAAAGAGTGATCCTTGGTTTTCAAAGTCATATTTTCTTTTAATCACTTTGCTTACTGTACGTTTGTGATAATGAGGTTATGTTGTCAAAGCTGGGAAATTTCATGAGTTTTTGGATAAAATGCAACTACTTAGAATGATAAAGGTTACTATATGAGTGAAAAATATTCATAATTCGGAGAAAAAATGTTTCGAAATCAAATTAAGCATATTTAACCTCCATGGGAGGTTAAAATACGTAAGCTAAAAGCATAAAAATACTGTACATTAAAGGATATAAGAAATTGATTGATTAGTTAGATAAATTTTGACTTCTAACACAAACTTCTAAATTCATCTCTAAACAGAGATATAATTTAGTTCAAAGCAAAACGAGCGCCATTTCTTATATTTGCAAAAGTGCATTTATAGCCTGTGTTTTAAAGTAATTAATTGCAGTTATCATTACCGGTTAAATTTTTAATTGCTCTAAGTTTAATAGATTTATAAATCCATAATTATTTTATGGTTGTAATAAACACACAATGTATTTTTATTACTCTGGTAAGTTTTGGTATTTATTTAGGTCTGACGGTGTTTTGTGACTCGTTGATTTTTGTACTCAGTAATCTTTCATTAGTTTTCTTATTCGTTTTCATGTGTCTTATTATATTTAAAAAGTATTTTTACCATCCGCTGTTGCTCGGCTGATATATATATTAATGACTGCATGATTTCTGTCCGTCTTCCACACATTCATGATTCTATATAAAATGGATGCTTTATCTAATTAGTACTGTATCCTATTAAATTCGCAGCATCAAGAATATTTTCCGATACCATTCTCTAAATATCTTTACGGACCTACCACATTATTATCAAACTGCCGATCTACGCTAATAAGTTTTGTTCTGTTCTTCAGTATCGGTTGTCAGAAATGTTACTCATAAGATTTGATAGTTTCTAGTTCTGTTCTTCATTATGGGTTTCAGAAATATCACTCATAAGGTTTGATAGTTTCTAGTTCTTTTTTTCATTATGGGTTTCAGAAATATCACTCATAAGATTTGATAGTTTCTAGTTCTGTTCTTCATTATGGGTTTCAGAAATATCACTCATAAGGTTTGATAGTTTCTAGTTCTTTTTTTCATTATGGGATGTCAGAAATGTCACTCATAAAGTTTGATAATGTTTAGTACTGTTCTTCATTATGCGTGTCAGAAATGCCACTCTTAAGGTTTGATAGTTTCTAGTTCTTTTTTTCATTATGGGATGTCAGAAATGTCACATGCGTAGAAGAATATGCACATACATTAGACGTATATATATATATATATATACATTAGAGGTATATACACATTCCTAGATGTACATACACATATATTAAGTTTTGATAATGTCCACCAGTGCTATTACAGGGTGTTGATCTCATATTTAATTAAGGTGTTCCTTTAGCTCTTTTCTTTAAACAAAAAATATATACGAAGAACATGACAAGGTGGATATTTTAAAGTTTCTTCACAAGAATATACGACAAAAATACACATTTTTACTGAGCACAAAATTGTATGTTTTTTCTTTCTATTTTGAAACGGAATACAGCAAAACTTCGGTAATAGTGTACGCAGGATTTTTTTTTTACACACTTCAGTCGTCGAGCTTCACCAAAAGTTATACTTTATTTCACAAATATAAAATATTAAACACGTTTTTTTATGATCTGGTGGTATGCTAAGTCTGTTCTTACCTTCTGTTCTGTTTGTGAATATTATATGTATCTTTATATTAAAGACACACAGAGGATTTTCTTTGGATTGGCTATTCGGTTACATTTACTTTATAATGTTTTTGAGTTTGTGAGAATAACGATCTGTAAGGGACATTTTACTGAGGAAAGCTCTTTGTTTGTTCATGACTGGTGTTCAAGTGGGATGGGGGAAGAGATGAACTATCTCTCTGGCCTCGGTTCGAACCCGGTCACCAAACATGCTCACTCTTTCAGTCGTGGGGGCGTTATAATGTGTCATTTAATCCCACTATTTGTTGGTAGCCCAAGAGTTGGCGGTAGCTTACAACTGCTAAATTAGGGACAGCTAGCGCGGATAGCCTTCGAGTAGCTTTGCGCAAAATTAAAAACAAATCAAGCTTTCCGAAGCTTCTGATATGCGCCGCCACTGATAATTCAATAACACAAACACACATGCTCATGTATTCATTCATTTTGTTTTGTTTTTAAATACCTATCTTTACATTATTAATTATTTAAGACACAGAACAAAACAATATTAAAATTAGCGTTATTTGTTTGTTTTCATATTAAGTTTTAATAAATGTACATAAGTTTTTTTTTATTGGCAATATTTATTTATTTAGTTACACTGGTAATGAATCCAGTATTCTTTATTAGGTATTATTTGTAAGGCCGTGCTATTTGTAAAGAAGTCTAAGTTATCTTAAAACTTCGTAAATGTTCAGAAGTATTTATTAATAATTTTTTGTTTCTGCTCACACGATCGTGACATCTATTGTGTTTTGTGTATGAGTTGTTTTTTTTTATGTAGCGACAGAAGTGGTTGACAGTTCTATCTATAAAAACAAAAGTATCGATATACTGTAGCTGTAGTAACTGTTGCTTTATTTGGGATTTTTTCACGCAAAGCTACATAAAGGGATATCTGCGTACAGCCGTCCCTAATTTTGAATTGATCTTATAGACTCAATAGCACACACACACAGCTAACTCTTGTCTGACCGAATGCCATAATTTGACTCTCACTATTACCGAATACCCAAGGCTTCAAAGTGTGGAGCACATTTTTACGGCAACGGGATATGAACCATGGATTCTCACTCTGGGCCTACTAACAGTTAGACCACGATGAGAATTGTTAAAGGTTTCACTTTAAGTAATGGAGATGAGCATGTGAACACACGGGTTTTAAGAAATATAAACCTATATAATAATAACATTTAATTATATTGGTCATATTTAAACTCCTCCATAAAGGCCAATAAAGATATATTGAACACAAAATGTCGTTTGTCATACAATTTTCATCAAGGAGTCATTTCCTGACCCATATCTTTTTCCTATATCTTATTCTTATGATGAGAAGATTGAATACCGTTCAGTCCTCGTCAAGTACAAATATGAGTAATGTTTTTAAACGTTTTAAGTTTAGTTTTTGTTAATTAATAAAAAAATGAATGAGTTATTAATATATATATATATAATACTTATTCCTATCATGTTTGAGACTTCTTTCTTGATGACTGAAATAATAACTGTTTTCAAAAATAATAGATTCTCCAGAAGACTTTTGTTGTACAGCGACTTCTTCCTCGTCTCCGACTGAAGGCACTTAACCGATAGATGGACGTAAAGAGTCAAAAGATATACAGACCGTGCCCTAATTTCCTTGTAAAAACACAAGCTCATTCGAGCCAGAATCCTATTGAATCCTTCTGGAATGGGATAGAGTGGTACATGAGAAGAATCGATCCAGGACTTGATGGGGCGCAGATGTCTCCACCCCATCCCCCAGCTCACCGAGTTAGCCAGCAAGCAGAAACTCTCATCAGCATGGAAGCGTAAATCAATCGTCTGTCTGAACATGAAATGCTTTTTCTTTTCTTTCTTGAAGCTTAAAAATTACAGATAATACACTTTTGATTCAACCGAGCAACCTACACTCTTGCATATAGTAAGAACTAAATGATAAATTTTCATGAATGGTAATTTAATTACGAGTACACAGTTGTATAAAATTTAAATTCCTAATTAGAAAGCCCTCGGTCTTTTCTAATCTCATTTGTTTAAACGTAATGTAAGAGAATCTTAAGATTGTTTTGTTAAAGAAAGCAAGAAAAAAAAATAAGTTGCTAAACTTATTTTATTGTGCTAACACTCGTGGCAATTCCACATAGACAAATAATCTAAATAGAAACATTAGATTTATTTATGTAAAATAGGCTGTTATAGAGATTGTACTATAAACAAAATTATTGTTTATGGTAATGAGTGTTTTAGAGCGATGTTTATACGCGAAGTAGTACAGACATGGAAGGAAGATAATGATAAAAATAAGATGGTAGATATTTAATCTTTCTCATCAACCAGATTTCTGTAAGTGTTACGGGATATATAACCCGTCCACTAGAAAAAAAACTTTATTTTTTCACGTTGGAGTATATGATGATTACATACAAACTAGGACATATAACTGAGGTATGAGTAAGAGATGTAAACCACATTCAAATAGTTAACGACACAGGATGTTAGTCGATATCGATATTGGTGCTTTAGTTTCAATGTCTATGTAGAATGAAGTATTAGAACAATGTACTAAGGTAAATCTTAACACGTTTAACGTTTAGTTTCAACATTTTCCTAAAAGTCACGTGACAATATTTAGCCATTCAGAGCACAAGGCAAGAAACTTGAAATATTACGAAACTACGCCAGTGCTAGGCCAACGTGCAAGTTTTAGACATTGTAGGAATAATACAAATATTTTAATTTTCATTATAGTAAAACACGCACGATAAAATTTATTATTAATAACTGATTTACAAAAGTGTTATATAGAAAAATAACTGAAATTTGTAGTTCAGGCTAAAACGTATCATGCCAATAAGCTCACTAAAAATCTCATGGATGAAAGGTTATCGTAGACTGTTAACTGTATTTTATATATTTGTAGTTCAAGCTAAAATGTATCATGCTAATAACCTCACCTAAAATTTTCATGGATAAAAAGTTATCCTAGACTGTTAACTGTATTTTATATATTTGTAGATCCGGCTAAAACGTATCATGCTAATAACCTCACCTAAAATCTTCATGGATAAAAGGTTATCCTAGACTGTTAACTGTATTTTATATAATTGTAGGACTAAATATTTCAGTGGCAATCTTTATAATATCTTTCTCGAAAACAATTAAACAGTATGTACTGAAATGAATACGTGCTATAGATAATAAAAGTCAGAACTGGAAGAAAAACGTAATATTTTACATTCTTTGATGAATATCATAATGTTTTAATAATAGAAGAACATTTTCTGACATAATTGTAGCGTCGCTTCTTAATAACGTGACTTATTTGTTACAAAAGATACTTCTTTACAGTATTAGTTTTAACATCTGGATTTCCTCACAATTATAATAGAAGACATGGATACTCGACACAGTGTTATACTATTGCATCAGCCGTGTACTCCATAAGAAAACTAGTTAATGGACAAAATCACTTATTTTCACTGGATGAAAGAAATGATCGTTAACTCAACAGAAAAATATACGTGTGATGTTTCGTCATGACAACTTTAATAAGCGGAGGCTTTCAGACTCTATTAGCTAGGTTTTCTTCAGTATATAGAGGGTTAGTGTAGAAAATACTGGACGATCAGGCTGGTATGCTTTATGAGTAATAACTATTTTTTATTTTATCCTTAATTTTTGTTTATGGAAGTTTTGTTTCAATGTTAACGATACTATGTACATTTCTGTGTTCTTTTGATGATATAAATGCTTCTAAAATGACTGTTTTTTTTTCATTTGGGAAAGATGTCAATATTTAGGCCTAGGTCTCCTAAGCAGATCGATTGTTTTGTTTGTTTGTTTTTGAATTTCGCGCAAAGCTACACGAGGGCTATCTGCGCTAGCCGTCCCTAATTTAGCAGTGTAAGACTAGAGGGAAGGCAGCTAGT
>NW_013666643.1:185221-189044 GCF_000517525.1 Limulus polyphemus | reverse complement strand
GGCCATGCCGGACCCTTACGCAGATCGAACCTTTAGTCCATAGGACAGCTCCTGGTCTGTTTCATTTATTTGATTCAGACCCTTGTTAAAGTCCATTAAGGTCAGAACGAGATATCGGGAAACGGCAAGGTACATCATGTCATAATAGAATAAGAATTTTATGGGGGGAGTTAAAAGATGATATAAATAAATATGTTTCACTAATTTTACCTGTTAATAGAGTCACAGTTAAACTAATGTAATGGTATGTAGCCGTTTTTCGTTTGTGATTGGTATCAACTTTTCCTAATGTTATCTTGAAATACCTCCACCAGTTTAGCAGATTTATAATAAATTCAGGTTAGGGTGAATAGAAAGAATTAATAAAAGCAGATTCAGAATTTGAATCTTAAACTAACTCGAATAAACAATGTATTATTGGGATTATGATCGAAAAATCTATTGACAGCGAGAACCCCCAACTGCTTTATGGATACACAGGATTTGTTATAAGTTTTAATGTCTCTGGCTGGTTGAAATTATAAAAAGTATCATGAGAAAAGAACATCTTAATTTCAGCTTTACTAACTAGTTTTACAATAAGTAGTTTTCACCAAGTTTTCATGTATGCTGGTATTTTCTAATAATGAAACGCCTATCCCTAAATATGTGTTGTTTAGGCTTAATTGCTCTGTTTGAATTGTTTATGACGGTTCAGATTTTATTGAGAAATGATAATCAACGCATGTCAAAGACAACACTGATCAGGAATAGTCTATATACAAGAACCTTTATAAAGCCCGCGAGTTTTTGGTATTAAGATATCAAAAGAAGAGTATTTTTGTTGTACTTTAAATAGTATGTCTATGATTTTGTAGAGTTTGACTTGGTTATGTACAATAATTATAAAAAGAAGAAAAAATGGCTAAAAAGAAAGACATTGACCAATAATATTCTTCTAAGGATTTTACTGCAAAACAAACATATCAGAAATTTCATTAACAAGGAAGGGGATAAAGACATTATAACATGGCGCAATGGCTGTTAGGCCTACTGGAAGCCTATATAAGTTACCGTTACACGGTGTCAGCTTAAGTACAAGACAATATTTGGAATCTGATGACTATGCATGGTAGCATAAATTTGAACAACACAACACTCAACAAAATGTAACCTTGAAACTCTGCACAACAAAGACATAAAATCTCTACCTTTGATTACCATCTTGCTACTCAAATACAGTTATATTCTAATAAACAATTTACATGTTATGTACAACTATCGGTCATCAATCACAAACGATGTCTACAAGTTATATTATATGGTACAGCAGTACATATATATGTTGCTACTAAATAATACAGCTTCTGGTAAACTGACGAAGTTGGTAAATAACGTAATCATGTGATATTGCACTCAGTTCAGTCCTCATTATATATACATATACAGTAGCTTTGAATCACAGGATGGTTTTAACTGGGTTTTGTTTAGTCACTTAATCCATCGATTGTACTGAAATAATTACACTTATAATTTGCAATAGGATTGAGAACGAAGGCTGTGAAAAGTTTAGCCACTTGACGTATTTTTTCTTATTAAATAGTTCTATATTTAATTGAGACGAGGAGATCTTGCACAATGTAAATACTAAACAGCCTTTATTATATATATATATAATTGTACAATTACTGCGATGATCTGATGATTCAAGAGCGAAATTTAAATTTGCGAGAGAAAAATTGCTTTGAAAGAAGATGGCTCAAATACAGCCTGTTCTAAAATGAAACCCAAATCTAATATATATAAAAAAAACCTGTATGGTGTATTTCTCTATGACAAAAATTCATATATATTTCATTGAAAGAAAACCCACTACCCATTTTAAGTAAAATCCACCTCAAATTTAATCATTATTATTAGCGCACACACTGTAGTTTAAAGAGGGGAAAAATATTCAAAACCAGGTTTATATAAGAAAAGAATATTCTAAACTGAGTCACTACAATGAAAGGTTTCTAGACGTCGTACGTTGACAAAAAGGATTCTCGAGAAAATTTGTGAAAATAAAACTACAAAATTGTTCTGAGGATTTGTTTGTATGAAGTTATGCACAAAGTTACACAATGGACTATCTGTGATCTGCCCCACCACGGGTATCGAAACCCGGTTTCTAGCGTTGTAAGTCCGCAGACATACCGCTGTGCCACTGGGGGCTATTCTGGGGAATGAGAAAGATTTTAAACATGGTAATGAATCAAATAATTCTTATTTGTTCTGTCGAAAGAAAAACAAGAAAATAAAAGTTGTAGGAAGAAATATACAAGAATAATAGATTAGAAGAAACATATAAGAACACACTGAAATAAATCTATAAATAAAAAGTACACATAGGAAGAAACCTACAAAAATAATACATTGGAAGAAAGCTACAGGAAGAAAATATTGTAAGAAGCCTACAAGTAGAATACATTGGAAAAAACCTACAAGAAGAATGCATTGGAAAAAAACCTACAAGAAGAATGCATTGGAAGAAACCTACAAGAAGAACACATTGGAAGAAACCTACAAGAAGAATACATTGGAAGAAACCCACATCAAGAAACATCAGAATAAAGCTACAGGAAAAGAACATTAGAATAAACTACAAGAAGAACACATTGGAAGAAACCCACATCAAGAAACATCAGAATAAAGCTACAGGAAGAGAACATTAGAATAAACTACAAGAAGAACACATTACAAGAAACCTACAAAAAGAAAACATTGGAAGAAACTCACAAGAAGAAAACATTGAAATATACCTACAATAAGAATACCTTGGAAGAAACCTACAAGTAGAACACATTGGAATAAACCTACAATAAAAATATCTTGGAAAAAAACCCTACAAAATGAACATATTGGAAGAAACTCACAGGAAGAAAACATTGGAATAAACCTACAAAAAGAAATTATTGTGTAGTTAGCTGAAAAATATATTAAACATTGGGGAAGGTTATTTGTATTATTTGAAAGTCACCTTTAGCTAGTTTTCACATGGATAAGGGACTAGAATTAGAAATAATTAAGAAAGTTTTTCATTATTTTCATAAGATTTCTGATATATTTAAGAAGGAAAATTATTTATCGATTCAATATCTTTTTCCGTGATTTGCTAATATATTTTGCGCCATGTAATATCAAAAAGAAAGAATATTATCTTTATATTCTTATTGAAAATAATAAATTCTGCTCAAAAACACTTGAAGCAACAACATTTGGAATACGTTTTTTACCTCCTTGTTTTATTGGAAAATGAAGACATTTATATTATGATTTCTTAGTTCATGGATAGAAAATAAACTTGTCTATTGTAACTTTACTCCACTAGCTCATGGATCAATAACCAAACGCTTTCTATGGGAAGAAACCCCGAATAGATTCTTACCGTGTCAGAAAAACAAAGAAAAGGGGGGAATAACTATTCCGCGTGGGAAGAACACTCCTACACTTCTGTGTGAGATCCCCCCCCCTCCGCTCCCATCTCCTCGTGCGACTTTTCTGGGTGAATTAACTACATAGCTCCTGTAAGAACTATGAATGTTTTTTCTTCTAACATCTAGATAAAAGGCTTTTCCATTCTTAGTTTCTAGAAAAGAAACTCTATTTCTACACTGCGATAAAGCAACCTACAACTCTGTACTAAAACTAGGAGATATTGGAAGCTAAATCCAGGTTAAGTAGTTAGCACACAATATCACCTTCAAAAGTTTTAGTATTTTCAAAACGAGACCCAAAACTAGAGCGCTTTCAAATAGTTGACTATTTTTCTTTAGGTTTGTTTGTTTTTGAATTTCGCGCAAAA
>NW_013666643.1:167929-184245 GCF_000517525.1 Limulus polyphemus | reverse complement strand
GTCACATTATAACGGCCCCACGGTTGAAGGGGCGAGCATGTTTGGTGGGACAGGGATTGAAACTCAGATTGCGAGTCGAGCGCCCTAACCATCTGGTTATGCTGGGCCATCTTCTTTAGGAGAGTAAAGAATAGTCAACTATTCGAAAGCACTCGAGTTTTGGGTCTCGTTTTCAATATACTGGAAGCTATTTATACTATCAGGACTCTCAGAATTTCTATAATGTTTACAAGTTCCCCCTATGGCTTTCGTGTAGTCGTCTCCTGCTTCGTTAGTTCTTTAAAATGTTTATTTTATAATTAATCATAGTCAAAAAGCCGATAAAACAGGAGCGCTCACACGAGGACCTCCCTTCTTCAAGGGTAAAAGCCTGTTAATTTTATTCCGGAATAAAACAGGTCCTCCTGTCGAAAGCTAGGATGTTATCGGGTTTTATCTATTTGCTATAACAAACTTTTTTAAAAAAACTACGTGTTTTTAGTGCAATAACATTTTATGATTAAAATGACTATATTTAGTCACCGAATTAATAACCCCCCCTACTTAGGCAGTATAAAATACCCACAGTTCCTAGTATATAAAGAGAATGGTGTGATACAGTGTCCAGCTCTATAAAGAAAAGCACTTTCTGCAAATATATGTAAATACATTTTGTGTCCTCTGTTTGAAAACTTCTTATGCTATATGCCATATTATACGAGTACAATGTTTTTTATTACAACGTATTAGTGTGAATAATGATGTAATTCTCAATCTGTGAATACACCATACAAATACGAGTTGGTTCTGACGTAATTCTCAATCTATGAATACACCATACAAATACGAGTTGGTTCTGACGTAATTCTCAATCTGTGAATACACCATACAAATACGAGTTGGTTCTGACGTAATTCTCAATCTGTGAATACACCATACAAATACGAGTTGGTTCAAACACACACATAGAGAAGATAATTCCACTGTATGAAAAACAAGGTTGATTTTTTTTTAACTTACAAGAATGAATGCAATAAAGTTTCAAGTTTATATGACAATGAGATTTAAACTTGACAATATTTGTACTTAGCAGAGCATTCATGATCTTTGATGATATTTTAAATTATTTGATTCTTTTTTTTTTTACACTAAGCCTTATTATCATTTATTCGTGTTCCTTGAATAAGCGACATAATCTTTACGGTTTGTTTGTTGTTATGTGCAAAGCTACACAATGAGCTACCTGTGCTCTGCCCACCTCGGGTATCGAAACCCAATTTTTAGCGTTACAGGCCCTCAGAATTATCGTTGAGCCACCAGAGGGCAGCTTTTACGGAAGCAGTCTGGTTAGTAAAAACACATGCCTTGTTAGGGTTGAGGCTGTTATCTTTGTCTTGGAAGAAATGTATTTTAAATTGAACATCTACCACGTGACTATAAAAACACTAACCTCCGTCACGTTAAACAAATAATATACAGAGAAACACTTCATTGAAGTCAAGTCTTCACTTACGTATTAAAAATACTAACTTTTTCAAAGTCAGACACCTCACCTACATGCTCGAGAACAGTCATACATTGACAAATTAAAGCCCTCATCTTTGCTCCACATTGTTTCCGCCTTATCAAAGTTAAACCCTAATCTTTGTGTCAGACTATTCTAACTTTGCAAGGTTAAGCCCTCATCTTCGTGTCACACTGTTTCCGCCATCACAAAGTTAAACCCTCATCTTTGTGTCAGCCTGTTTCCACATTGACAAAGTTAAGCCCTCATTATTGTGCCTGTCTGTATTCACCTTAAAAAAGTTAAACCCTCATATTCGTGTCACACCGTTTCTGCCTTGTGATAAAATTCACACTCACTTATAAATTAGTTACGCACTCTAGGTTAATGTAATTTGAACAAATTAGAGTATGTATGTCATTTGAACTATTCAGCATATGAAGAGCTATTTAAAGATAGCAGTGAACATTAATGTGACTATATTTCGTTTTCGTCTCTAGAGTGTCGTTTCATTCTCTATATTTTTGAAAGCAAAAAAAAAAAAAGAATATAAAAAAACTACACACACGTCAGCTCAAAACAGTCAGATTTTTGCATTAGTGATGTGAATAAATTAAATGAAGCAAGGCTTAATACCAAAAAAACACACTCAAATATTTTATAGTTATTTTTCTATATAAATTTTACGCTTTCTTATTTCTCCGTTTTCTGTTATAAACATCGTTATAACTTAAAATATTAATGCAACGCTGAGGTAATACTAACCAATAAATCAATCACATAAGATTCTTAATAATGTAAAAAACAACAACAGAAAAGTTTCTTAAATAACATATTTTAGAATTGCAACAAGTCCTACTATTAAACAAATCAGATTAATTACTTTCCACTACCTAGTATGCAATATAACTCTGAGAAATATTCAAGAACTAACATTAAAACATATTTGATTGTATTACCCTTAACTACATTATCACTGATTGAATAGCACTAAATGAAAAGTGTATGCACACGAACTCTATATGATCCAAACAATTGTTTCTATGGGCTAGCGTTTCTTCTGGCTAAATAAAACTTATTTGTAAAGGCATATTTTTATTATTTTAACAAACTTGAACAACAGAAAAAGGAATCTTGCTTTTAGTAAATACACGAATGTTTAACTATATATATTTTTTTACTGAAGTGTTATTTGCAAAGGGCATTAGTATTGAATTTGAAGTTATTTTTTCTTTCTTGAGTCCGAAAGTTTCTTGTATTTACAACATACTCCATCACTTTGACGACAAAGATGGCGTTATAGTTAAACAAAGCAACCCTGTTGCCTTGTATCTAAGTCTGTTCTTCTATTGAAAGTACACACACACACACGCGGAAAAAAGGAGAGATTTTCCAAATTTATACTGTGGGACAGATTCTGGTTAAAACAGTTCCAGTTCTGTACGTCTCATTGGGTAGAAAATATATAAGACCAAAAAGTACTAGAAACGTATTTACACGCACGGTGATAATCATTTCTAAAGTTAGGTTAATTGGTAATATTCTGGTGTTGAATATTCAATGTTACTGAGGAAGTTGAACTGTGTTGTTCCACACGGGCTCTCTCCATAGTTTCCAGAGTCGTAGTAGCCAGCATAGTTGAAACTCAGTTCACTGTCTGTAGAGCAGTGTCCATTGTACTGATCTGGAGACGAATTATAAGTAGGAATGTTTGCCGTGTCTCCCACGGAGCCAGAGGGATCGTAAAACGTCGGGGTTGATGGAAAAGTTTGTTTGGGAGCTGTGGCACTGTAGTCTGGCACTCGGTTGCCACTGCTGTTTGATAGATCACAGTACACACTTTGGCCGTTAGGTGATGTGTAATTTTTGTCGTCATCAGTCATACAGCCCTCTGCTCGATATGGGTTATAACAGTAAGATAAGTTGCTAGCGTTGTTGTTCATTCCATTGGCGATATACGAGTCACTGCTGTTCAAAGCGCTGGTGTCATGGCTGTAGTTGCCATAATGCCTGTAGTCTGCGTTGTGTATCCGGTAGTCATGCATATAGGGATGTGGAGGAAGGGGTGGGTGTTGGTGAGGAGATATTGCTTGATTGACAGGCCCGTGTTCTACAGCATTCTCGTACCCATACTGACGCGGAGGAGGAGGATGAAAGTTTGTCCTGAGCTGTCCTGGGGCGTTTGGATTCATCATAATGGCGGGAGGAGCTGGAGTATTCTGTGTTTCTGGTAAAGGATACGTAGTTGCAGGAGACTGTACACAGCTCGCTGTGGGAGGAGGAGGAGTAGGGCCATGACCTGATGGGTGATAAAACATGGTGGAAGCCGAAGAGCCCGTGCGGTAGCTATCAGGGTTTCCGGCTATGTTATAAGACATCTCCGAGTGGACCCTTTGTTGATGTTGTAGGTGGGCTGGTGGAGGTGTTCTATAGCAGTAGGGAGATACAAGAGGAGGAGTGGCCCCTCGTTGTCCACTGGAAGAGTAACTGACCATCCCATCCGTTGAGTATGGCCCATTGTAAATCCGTGGTCGTTGGAAGGCAGGGGATCCTACAGGTCGCACTTGAGGGCACGAATAACCAGAAGTCGGACTGCTTCTGAGGGTGGATTCTTGTGCTGAGCCAGAATGAAAGACAGAACAAGGTGGATGACAATGACCACAGTTACGCTCCGATATACAGACATCTGACCTTCGATTTGTAGAACCCATGATACACACGCCGCCGTTTATTAGAACATGGGAATTGTTGGCTGTCTGAAACTCATTCGAATTCTTCACAAGTATGGCTGAAGAAGTGGAACTAGATTCTGAGCTGCTGGGATGGACACGATCACCAGAAGCTGCAACTGGTTGGACGATAGAAGGACCTTCTGGGGTCTTTACTCCATTGACTGGTATCTGATCTCCCTGAATAACATGTAACGACTCACTGACATCAGTTGCTATATCTGTTATTGGAGGTCGAGAAACAGGAATATCATTGTCCGTCAATGTCCCATTCAAGCTGGATTCAGACTTTGCTGGGGATGCTGTAGTTCGTCCACAACAAGAGTCTGTCTTTTCTGATGCATAAACATTACATTCAGTCTGGTCATCATGTCCGTGTGGGTTAGGAATCGACGATATAGAAGAGTCTTCTTTATCCATTGAATTTTCTTTATTTTCGATTCTCTCTACGCTCTCAGTGCCACTGTCACCTCCTCCTCCAGAGTTACTCTTTTCGTCGCTCTTATTCATCATAGTCTGTCTTTTGTGTTTCATTCGTCGATTCTGGAACCACACCTTCACTTGCCTTTCAGATAAGTCCAAAGAAGCGGCAATCTCAATGCGACGAGGTCTACAAAGATACTTATTAAAGTGAAATTCTTTCTCCAACTCTAGGAGTTGCGTATTGGTGTAGGCTGTTCGTAGTCTTCTGGGCATGCCATTTTCCCCGCTCTCTGTAGAAAACAGATTATAAAAATGTTACAAGGCAATCTACGCATCACACGCTTATAATGATCAATATGTCAGATGGGAAAAAAATGTTACAAAATATATTTTACTGAAAATAATAAATACCGCCTAATGAAAATGCAAGTAAGTAATTGATAAATAATTATAAGTAATCAAAACACAAGTCGATATCAAAATAATCCATTATGAAAACGAAACCTTTCAGTAATAAATGTGATATAATAATAAATAAGAAAGACTATATTTTGTTTGTTTGGTTTTAGTCGAAAACGCGACGAAGAGTAAAACAGCACATTAAATAGCTTAATCTAGACAGTTGAAGCAAAGGGAAAATATATTTTGTTTTGAGTGGTTAAACAGCTCTATATAAAGCGGCCTGTAAACATAAGTTATGATCTGATATGAGAAGTTATATAATTCTTTATTTCTTGAATAAGAACATGAAAGTTATAGCTCTCTATACATGGGTCTATATGTATAGCAAAAGTGTGAAATGTCGTTTGAATTGAGTGTTTATATTGTTCTTCATAGATCGATCTGCATACAAGATAAGATCGTAAAGATTTGCTTGATTTGAGTATTTATAGTTCACTTTACATTGGTATATATAGCTTGATTAGAGTATTTGTATATTTCTCTATAGATCATCCTGTATCATAGTGTTTATTTGTTCCGTGAAGAAGGCATACTCTTTCTTGCTTTACAGTTACTGTCATTAATATCATTAGTTAAAATGTTTAATCTAGCTAGTTAGATTATTTTGCATTGTTAGATTAGTATATGGATTTAGGACTAACCTAAATCTCCTAAGCTGGATGAACCTCGTGAGATGTTATTGGGTTTATGGCTGAAAATATTTTAACCGCGAGGGTACCCCACTGATGGAACAATGGGTTTTAATCCTTATTTTTGTTTGTTTGTAATTAAGCATAAAGCTACACAATGGGCCATCTGTGCTCTGCCCATCACGGATATCGAAACCCGGGTTCTAGCGTTGTAAGTCCGCAGACATACCGCTGTGCTACTGGGGGATTAATCCTTATGAGTAAGAATGTAAGAGGCATATATTTGATTAGCTATACTCATTACTGGGTTTATCGTTATTTCTGTATAGTTATAGTTCTTATAAACTAGAAATTTGTTTAAGGAAAAAGTAAGAAGAAAAACCCGATTTAGTTAAAATATTTCTCTATTTTAAATAAATAGTGTTACAAAACAAAGGTTAGAAATCATTTACTTCAACGATAAAATTGCATGAACAGAATTTAATAGTGAATACAAAAATAATATCAGAAACAGTTGGACCTACTTAATTTAAATTTTATTTTCCTAAGCCATTTTACATGAACTGACATGATTTCCCAGGATGAAGGCTTTGCTAATTAGACTGTTTATGTATAATGAACATGGTTTCACTGTAAAATGCCCCCTACCGGTAAGTGTTTGTCTTCATATAAGTTTGTAGTTGTAGTGTAGGTTAAATATAGTTTAACAATCCTTTTAGCAAGTTGGGCTTCATCACAATAGAAATATTAAATACTCGAGAGACATTTAGGATACTTGAAACAGAAAACAGAATTTCTATGTATTCCCCCGTACTCCAGAGAATCATATTACTTAAACGTCGTTGTCTTCTTAATACAGCGTATATATATATCATTCCATACCGCTCATTAGGAGGAAATATATTTTTCCTATAACTTGCGGTAGAACGATGTAGGCTTAAGTAACCATATCTGCTTCTAATTTTTAAGTTGGTTTCACGTTTCAAGCTTGAAAATAGATGTTAACTTTGATAAACGTGGTAGGTACGCTGGGTGGATTCTATTCATGCACGTTCTTCTAATTATTGAGATGTACAATACAACTCCCACTATGTAGCCTGTATTCATCCACTTTTGTACTCCTAACTGTCATTATTTATGTTATCTGTGTTTCTGTCATGGATGCTTGGGATTATGCGGGTATTGATTTCAATATTTATTTGCATTTTTTTTTTACTGTGGTTACGTCGAATAAGTAACTACTTTCGTCGTTTTATCATTCGATTCCTGATGGATTTATGGTTTAATGAGACATGCTTTATTAAACAAAAGTGAACAATAACAAGAACAGAAGTCATACATTCCCGCTTTCCAGACGAACAGAGATGTTGTACTCCGTGTTCTCCTAACTTAATTTGAAAACTTTACTTTTTAAAGAAGTTTTTACAAACTTGCGAAGAAAATACAATCGATTTTCTTGAAAGTGACTTTCTAAGTTTTTATAACTTTTATATTAAAGAATAAGGTTTATTCTATAAGCATTTTTTTATCTAACTTGTCACAAATGGCGCTTAAATAAAACCTAATGGGTGGCTAAGACCAAAAGAAACTTTTACGTGGCACTTTAAAAAAAGAGCTTCAGATGTTTCTTGAATTTTTTATATATTGTTCTACTTATCTTCAAATAATATCTCAAGTTGTTGATATTTCCTGAATTACACGATATTAAAATGATGTAGTTACCAAGTTCTCTCTTCTACTAATTTGAATTGCCTATCATGGAAAATGTTGTGAATATTGCCTATCATGTAAAATGTTGTGAATATTGCCTATCATGTATAATGTTGTGAATATTGCCTATCATGTAAAATGTTGTAAATACGATGGTTACTTTGTAATATAGCTAAGAAATGAGCTAGTGACTAAAAGAAATGCTTGTTTACATTGAACTTGACTGGACATACTATGGTGTAAGATTTCTAATCCTTTGAAGAAAACATCTAACAAACGATTTTCATTCCTTTTTCCCCCCTCTTTCAAAGAGATTAATTAAAGAACAGTCACTCGAAAAGTATCGTGTATGTTTCTTGTAGATTAGAAGTGTATTGAGTGGAAAATACCTGTCAATTATTATTTCAGATATCATTTATTTATTTTCTACATTTCATGTGCTAATTTGCTGGTCATATTGTAAACTGACTTTGAAACCAAATGTATTGTACCTCGGTGGGTCAGCGATAAGTTACAACGCTAAAATCCAGGGTTCGATTCTCCACGACGGACAGAGCGCAGATAGCCAATTGTGTAGCTTTGCACGAAAACAGCAACAATAAAAACAACGTAATATATTACAATATCAATTAGTCACACACTATTGTTTAATGTTAGATCGAGTTTTATGAGGGAAAAGATGTCTTTATGTTTTTAAGACTTGAAAATATACAGTTGATACAAAACATACCAAACTTCGTTTCTGCTTAGTATTTATTAATATTTTTATATTGTATCTAATTTTATTGTGTGTAAGTTCACTTTTAGTTAAAATGTGTTGCGTGTATAAATCTTTCATCATTTAAGACATACATTAATTGACTTACGTATACGATAATGTAAAATTTAGCATATTTAAACGTTGTGACAACTTTACATGCTGTCTCAATTTTATATGAAACATAAGGCTGCGAACTCATTTCATCTCACGAACAAAAATATTCAGACTACCTTTAGAAGTATTAGAATCCATGTGAATAATAATAAAACCCGCAACACAAGCAGAACAACCCACAAAATCAATCGCCAGAAATTCAAATGAACGCTAAACCGGCACGTGTACAATAGGAGATCGCCTAGACTGCCGCTCACGTGCAGAGGAGAGAGCAGTTTTACAAGAGAGAAAGAAGATGGATGGCCTGACAGTATGGATTAAAACAATCATTATTTTTCTGACAGCAACAACCGAAAATGTTATATAGTGCCTAGCGTCATAGGCAGCTTGAAGTAGTCAAAGATGTAGTTCAGTTTTTCACGGGTTGATAGCAATGTGTTCTCCTGTGGTTCGCATCCGTTTCAATAGATTTATTTCATTGTTCATAGTATTGCGCCTCCTCTAAATAAAAAAGGTTTTTACCGTAAAAAGCTCTAAATAGAATGAAATATTTCAATCCAATATAGTGTAAATATTAAACATTATTTTTCTGTTACAGTAGAAAAAAAACCTGAAAGAAAAGGACACGTGATGATAGATACAGAAACACAACTTCGTTCTTGTTACAAAGGTTATAAACAGCACGAGACAATGGCTTGCATCAAAAGAATCATGGAAAAAAGACTCCAAAAGAAACGACCTTACAACACTGTTCCACGAGAAAAAACTCGATAAAAACAACCAGAACACATACCAGACCACATTTAAGGTTAGCATATAAAAAAAGAAAAGGAAACCAAATCTTCGAGACTGTTGGCGAGAGATTACTGCTCCGTGACACAAACGAGACAAAAAAAAATACTCTTCCATTAGTGGACTTCTCTGTATATCCAGTTTAACCTTTCCCATTACGAGCAGTAAAAATGGGAGCGTGTACCTTTTAAAAGTGGGTTCCAAAAACAAACTTTAAATTTCACGTTTGTGATGTTATAACACAGTGTTTTTTGTTTTTTTCATAAAACTATTCTAAACAGAAATTTTAAACAATCACTACTACAGCTGTCTCACTAATGAAATCCCTGCTTCTTTTATAGTTACATTCTATGGTATTTTCTCTTTAAGCAGCTTAAACTCGGTGACTTTTATAGTTACATTCTATGGCACTGTCTGTTTAAGCAGCATAAACTCGGTGACGTTTATAGTTACATTCTATGGTATTATCTCTTTAATCAGCTTAAACTCGGTGACTTTTATAGTTACATTCTATGGTATTGTCTGTTTAAGCAGCATAAACTCGGTGACTTTTATAGTTACATTCTATGGTATTGTCTCTTTAAGCAGCTTAAACTCGGTGACTTTTATAGTTATATTGTATACTAGAAACTTTAGTCATTGCTTATATAATATATTCTCGGCTTTTTTTATAGTAACATAGTAAGCAAAAGATTTCAGCCATCGTTCAATACAGCTTCTATTTATCCACACTGCTTGAAATAGGGTGACTTTTATCGAACGATACTTATACCATGGCTGTTGCACCTGTATCTATTTATAATATTAAAAAAAACAGTCTTTCTTGCATCGATATTCTGAACTAAAAAATTACATTCTCGCTGTGGAAATAGTTTATTTATAAAACTTAAACTCTTTGTTCTTAATTGAAATGTACATCAATATTTGTTCTAGATGTTCCTTTACAGCATCATTCTAGAAGAAAACTTTCTTTATAACATCTTCACAGCATCTTATTCTCTATATTGTTTTTAAACATAGGGTTTATCTTTAGATGTCACTTTTATACAGCAGCTGTTATTATGCTGCTTTAACTCTGTCTTTTGGGTATAATATCATTCTAAATTCAAAATCAAACTCATTACTATAGCATTTGTATTTGTATGCTTCTTTGAAGTTAAGAGTTTGCAGTAACGACTTTACACTGCTTTAGTATCTATATTTGAAAATATAATTTTAAATTAAAACATTTTTAACAGTTACTATTATATGGAAGATGTATGGTGGTATGGAGTAAATAAAAACTTTCGTTCTGCAGTATTCAGCATATACTTAATTTGTTTTCTCAAAAAAAGGCAAATAACAAAACTTTAAACTGCTATACTTGGATATATGTTCTTCTAAGTTAGTTACATGATGGTTCTAAAATATAGCATTTTACCAATCAACTATAATATTATCTGTATCCTCATTATATCAATAGGCTATTCATTTAAATAACTTCGGGAGTATTAGAAGTTGTAAGCATGGACAACCTCCCTAGCGAGCTTCATAAGAGCTGATAAAGATGGACTGAGAGCAGGTGAAGAAATACTCAGACTAGATAAATATACACGGAGACCCCATGAAGATATACACAAGTGCATCGACATGTAATGAACAAGCACACTACAAGAAGGTTTCCATATCAACAACTTATTACAATCCTTGTTGCTAAATATGTCTTTAACACAACATCAGGAGTGACCTGATTAAATAGAAACTGAGCGACTGTATTAACTGACAACTATATATATATATTAACACTGAGGCCGGTCTAACCTAGCGGTTAGCGGCTCTGAAGTATGTATCCAAGGGTTCATGTCTCGCTGCTTATTGCTTCACAAAAGCGCTCCGTACTTTAGGGTTGTGATCACGCTACAAGAGCACCAGCCAAATCCCACTGTTCAGTCAGACAAGAGTAGTCCAAGAGTTGATGGTTGGTGCTGTTGACTAGCTGCATTACCTCTTGTCCAGTGCTTCTCAACCGGGGTTCCTCGACAGACATCCAGGGGTTCAAGAGTTCCGCATATTCTAATGCGTAAATACATACTAGTTACTACAACATATTTCTTTATTAGTATAGCAGGTTTCATAATGACACAACATCACAACAAGTCACTGCATTGTTTTAAGTTAGTGAGCGCGACTAGGTACAAACAGCTGCTAGTATTGCTGTAATGAACGCTGTGAAGGGTTCCGTGACACATACGTGACGCCAGAAGAGTTCCATGGATTCCAAAAGGGTGAGAACCACTGCTCTCGTCTATCAGTTTAAAACTAGGGAAGACTAAACGAACATAGCTTTTTCTGCGGCGTTGCGCGACAGTTCTGAAATACACAAACAGACTAGGGAAGACTAAACGAACATAGCTTTTTCTGCGGCGTTGCGCGACAATTCTGAAATACACAAACAGACAGATTGAAAAGTTTATAAAGATTCCTTGCTCTTGTTATTCTGTCTACTGTTAATAACAGTGTCAGGTCGTACTGACCAATGAGTTTTATTTGATACAAATAGTTTGACTATACCGCTTAATTAACATCAATATTTTTTATTTACTATCATGAGCAAATTTTTACTTCTTCGAATGTATTTATATCTGTTTTATTGCTTCTTTGTTTGCGCTTAACAACAAACAAACAAAGGAACAAGCTTATTTGTTACAACTTCAATTAAACCGCAACAGTTATTTTCTTAATGGTGGGAAGCATGCGTTTCATAAAATCTTGTTTGTCAAACCAAGCAACCAGAAGTTTTGTATGTACGTATTCTAATGACGGTCAATATCACATCATGATACTTCTGTAAAACATTCTATTCCCAAAATGTTTTCTTAGTTTACTTATAAAGTGATTTTTTGTTCTAATTTCACAACACGTGATTTCAAAGCAGCTCACATCTTCATTTTATTTGTTCTTTTGCTAATGGACATTAAAGAGATAGTAATTATTTTTTCACACACACATGAAAAAAATCGCTGTTTAATGATACATGCTTATAAAATTTTGAATAATATAGGAAATAAAAATGTTCACACAGTTCGATACCGCTGTGTTCAAGAGTTGTTCATTAATGCTATGTGACTCAGCGCTAGATTTTATTTCTGTACAAGAAGGCTCAAAACATGAGTAACTTTGAATGATGTAACGTAAAAATGGCGTTATACATGCTTCAAGGCAATCAACAAACGTTATATAAAGATAAGTTTGCATGTAGCCTAGAATCTGCCTTAACGTTTAAAGTGGCTTATTTGTAAGTATTGATATACTTGGCGAACAGAAGTTAGCATCAAGCGGTCAGTATAATTAAGGTAGTGTAGTGCACACTAGACTGTAAGTATAATTAAGGTAGTGTAGTGCATACTAGACTGTAAGTATAATTAAGGTAGTGTAGTGCATACTAGACTGTAAGTATAATTAAGGTAGTGTAGTGCACACTAGACTGTAAGTATAATTAAGGTAGTGTAGTGCACACTAGACTGTAAGTATAATTAAGGGAGTGTAGTGCATACTAGACTGTAAGTATAATTATGGTAGTGTAGTGCACACTAGACTGTAAGTATAATTAAGGTAGTGTAGTGCACACTAGACTGTAAGTATAATTAAGGTAGTGTAGTGCACACTAGACTGTAAGTATAATTATGGTAGTGTAGTGCACACTAGACTGTAAGTATAATTAGTGGTAGTGTAGTGCATACTAGACTGTAAGTTTAATTAAGATAGTGTGGTGCACACTAGACTGTAAGTATAATTAAGGTAGTGTAGTGCATACTAGACTGTAAGTATAATTAAGGTAGTGTTGTGCACATTAGACTGTAAGTATAATTGAGGTAATGTAGTGCATACTAGACTGTAAGTATAATTAAGGTAGTGTAGTGCACACTAGACTGTAAGTATAATTATGGTAGTGTAGTGCACACTAGACTGTAAGTATAATTATGGTAGTGTAGTGCACACTAGACTGTAACTATAATTATGGTAGTGTAGTGCACACTAGACTGTAAGTATAATTAAGGTAGTGTAGTGCACACTAGACTGTAAGTATAATTAAGGTAGTGTAGTGCACACTAGACTGTAACCATATTTCAATATTTAGTAAAAAGAGAAACAACCAGTAACTTTTTTTTCTCTTACTCTAGTCGCAGTTAGTTTTATTTTGGCTCTTGTGATCAAATGGAAAAACTTTAAATAAAACATCACTTGTTACTGACTCCTTTCACTAAATGTTTGAATGATAAGTACAGCTGCGATCCTGAAGTTTTACCGGGTAATAAACGACACGTTTCAAAATACTCTTATATTTGTATATACCAACCATCAGAATAAGTTACACATGTCAGTTACCTTTAGCTCAATGAAAGAATGAACCATAACATCTACATCTGACAAAGAAATATTTTATGTTCCAACACTGACATTGTTGGGCACAGTTTCCCCAACCAGCAGAATAAGTTAAACCTTAACCACATGTCAGTTACCTTTAGCTCAATGAAAGAATAAATCATAACATCTACATTTGACAAAGAAATATCTTACGTACGAAAACTGACATTGTTGAGCACAATTTTCTTCTCTGAATGATCATAAAGCACCGACATAGTTTGAATGATAGAACAAGAAATGTTTGAAAAACTTCACGATTAATGAATTTAGTTTTAAATTTGATGTTTTCTTTTCCTAGTCACGAATTTTAATTTAATATTATTCTTACGACGCTCAAATTCGGGTTTCGGTACCGGTGGTGGACAGAGTACAGATAGTCTGTTAGGTAACTTTTTTTTGCGCTAAATAACAACCAAACCCAATACACTTAATGATTTTAAAAAAATCCTAATCGATTGATTTTCCATGGAAATCCGTGCAAGTTAAAATAGAATAAAAACAAAATAATTAACACTTCCTAAACAACTGTGTAGCCTCTCACATTCACTGCACAATTCCCGTCGCAGAAGGGGGAACGATCATTTAGCATGTTCAATCGATTAAAAAGTTTTGCTTTCGAAAACAGTCTTACAGGCCTGAAAACACTGGCAATTGAAAGTCATTCAGCTTGCTAAGTACAGACATTATCTCATATAAGACAATATCCCCATATCTAAAGTGCAATGAGACATTATCCCCTTGGTAAAAAAAATAAATAAATAATAATTTCCTTAAATAGTGATCAAAAATAAAAACGTTTTATAACTTTTAAGTAAAAAGTAGTGTGTATATATATAAAGTGATAAATTATTGATATTCAATAAAAACCACATTTTATATAAAATAATTACAATTTCTGAATGCTGTTAATCTGTATAAAAAGCAATACCTTTTAATCATGGGGGAAATGTTTTATTAGGCTGGTGTGCTTGGGTTTAATGGTCTATGGAGATGCTCTGGTTTAATGGTCTATGGGGACGCTCGGGTTTAATGGTCTAATATCCTACAACCTTAGCTTGCACTGTGTAATTTGACTCTATAAATAGATCATCATGTTATACAGTAGGTCAAGAAAGTGAATTTTTAACTGAAACAATTAATTAGTTAAATCCAATTTACTGTAGGTCAGTGTAGTATAACACAATGTAGTGAACTATACTTGTTTATACACGGTATTAAACTACACTTGTTTACACACGGTATTAAACCACACTTATTTATACATGGTATTAAACTACACTTGTTTATAGACGGTATTAAACCACACTTGTTTATACACGGTATTAAACTACACTTGTTTATAGACGGTATTAAACCACACTTGTTTATACACGGTATTAAACTATACTTGTTTATAGACGGTATTAAACCACACTTGTTTATAGACGATATTAAAGTACACTTGTTTATACACGGTATTAAACTACACTTGTTTATAGACGGTATTAAACTACACTTGTTTATACACGATATTAAACCACACTTGTTTATACACGGTATTAAACCACACTTGCTTATATACGGTATTAAACTACACTTGTTCATAGACGGTATTAAACTACACTTGTTTATACACGTTATTGCAGCTTTCTGCAATGTGGTAGTATCCTACATCTTTGGATGTGGGTCATATGACACATACTACAATTACTAAACATTTTATAAGAAAGCATTATTATTGAACACAACACAAACTTCCGCCTTCATAAGACACCCAAGACTTTCCTCAAGTGTTGCTATGAGCTATGCAGTTATTGTGCATTTCAAGTTTCTTTGTTTATTTAGACACTTTTTTTTAAGTGTAGATTTTTCTAAGTGTGTTCAGATTAGGTTTCAACGTACTCGTAAACTTTATCAACGTATTTCTTCAAATTTCTTTTGTTTTAACAATAGGCTTTTAACTTATTGTTGTTTTTTTCTTCCGGTGTGTTTATGCTGTAGTTTTATTTTCAACTCAAAATCGATCCGAGGGATTTTAATATTGTGAGATTCAATAGCAATCCCAGACACAATAACAGACGGGTTCTTGTTTTACTGCTATTTTCATGACACAATAACAGATGGATTCTTGTTTCACTGCTATTTTCATGTGGGTTGGTCCGGCATGGCCAGGTGGTTACGGCGCTCGAATGGCAATCTGAGGGTCACGGGCTCGAATCCCCGTCCCACTAAACATGCTCGCCCTTTCAACTGTGGGGGTGTTATAATGTACAATCAATCCCACTATTCGTTTGTAAAAGAATGGCACAAGAGTTGGCGGTGGGTGGTGATGACTAGCTGCCTTCCCTCTGGACTTTCGTTGCTAACTTAGGGATGGCTAGCGCAGATAGCCTTCGTATAGCTTTGCGCGAAATTCAAATCAAAACAATTCGTGTGGGTTATACCAATCTGAGATCAAAGAAGTCACTTGCTGCATGCAACATTATGAATACTTGGAGGTGATGACACCTGGGAGTAAAGTCCTGGTGATCATCAAATGAAATACAAATAGAAGCAGCGTCTACTGGATAACGTTAAAAAAATTAACACGTGTCTAATAGCAATTTAATTTTGAAACAATAGGCTAGTAGGTTACAACAATATAAACATACTACAAGACAGTACGTAATTGTAAGAAAATAAATAAACAGTGTATTCTTTGGTTCTTGAACTGTACAGTTTCATCTATTGTCCTTATCAGTGATGGTTCTTGAACTGTACAGTTCCATCCATTGTCCTTATCAATGATGGTTCTTGAACTGTACAGTTCCATCCATTGTCCTTATCAATGA
>NW_013666643.1:159786-167031 GCF_000517525.1 Limulus polyphemus | reverse complement strand
GTCCTTATCACTGAAACAGTTCAAGAACCATCAGTGATAAGGACAATAGATGAAATTGAACAGTTCAAGAACCATCATTGATAAGGACAATGGATGGAACTGTACAGTTCAAGAACCATCAGTGATAAGGACAATGGATGGAACTGTACAGTTCAAGAACCACCCCTGTTTTGCTAATAGGCTACTTTCCCTCAAATTAAGAGACTGCTATACCTGATTCATAAGGGTCTCTGATCTGGCTGTTTATCCCATGTACAATACCACTGAGAGTTTTCATGGGCCCCGCGGAAGAATTCGTAGTCCAAACAATGGGAACGTAAACTGGCATAGGCAGAACTACATTCACCAGCCATTCGATCAACTGATGATTAAACGTCTTTGTTTGGCTCTTAGAATCAAACAACGAAACCGACTATTACTTTTATAACGCACCCACAACTGAAAATGCGGAGAGTGCTCAGAAGAATAACGCTTAGAACCTTGGACCTTCTGTTAGCAGCCCTGCACACTACCACTAAGCTATGCCCAGCGCATGACGCGAATACAATATTGAATTAGAAGATATATAAAGATTTACCTAACCATGCGTGTCCTTAGTGTAACATTATAGCTGCAAATGCTACAATATTTATACCACCAAATGTTTCTTGTGAAAACTAATATATATATTTCTTTCACCTAATTCTCTTGTTAGAAATTGTTCTTGACCGTAACACTAACTGGATAATCATTTTCCTATTACAATGATTTTAACCATACCTTTCAGATTTGTATACCACCCGACTTGTATTTTCTTGTTCTTCTAATATTTAACACTAGAAGACACTGTATAATTATATCCCGTGGTTAAATAACTACTGAGAACTTCTGTGATAGAGAATATAGTAACGAAGTTTTAGTCATATTTAACGAACGTTCAACCGTATTTTAACATCACGAAAGAAAACAAAAATTCCTGTTTAAATGTTATAAAAATGGAGTAAAAAAAGGGTTCAATAATCCTTATATTACGGATAAATGAAGGGGGAAAACCGTATGTTCTGTTGTGAGTCATATCCGTGATTGGAAAGTTAAAGTTTCATTTCATATTACACTACTGTAATTGTCAAAGTAAAACTCTCTCGTCAAGAATGACACGCAAGTATTTAGTAAACCCTTTCAACCGTGCGATCAGAGAGTGTGTATTGTCAAATACAGAGGAAGCAGATCAAAGTTTTTTAAAACATACTTATCTTTGTTCTCAGTGTGTTAGAAAAAAGGATGTTCTACGCTATCACACTGGGATGTTAGGGGGTAACCCCTTTAAACGAATGTTCATTACAGGAACAAGATAACAAAATGCACTGCACTATGAATCATACCTATAGCTAATTGAGAGGATATATTGTGGTCCCCCTGTGTTTATCGATCTGCGAAGTTCTACAATGTATTATTAAAAGTTTGTTTTGTTTCCCCGTATCCTGAAATACATCACGATGGGTCAGTCAATTATTATAGTAATATTGATACACGTATTCATAAGTCAACCTATGTTCAGATAAGGATGAGAAGTTTGTTTGTTTCGGAAGTTAGCGCAAAGCTACACGGGAGCTAACCGTGCTAGTTGTCCCTAATTTTGCACTGATAGACTATAAGGGGAAGGCAGCCAGTCAACAGCACCTACCATCAACGTTTGAGTTACTCTAATCAAACAGTAGGATTTGACCGTCAACTTCTATTCCTAACAAACTCACGGATCCGAAGTGGGTGCTTGAGAAAATGAGACGCAAGCCATGAGCCCTTCGATTCACAGTAGGGCACTCTCACAACTGAGCCACGCCTGTTCATTTGCAGAGCTGTAGTTTTGAGAGAAACTGATTCATCTCTGAAAACTCTACACAGAACAAACACCCCTGGTTGTACCTCAAAACCTACTCTAGTTGAAGCAAATTATATATATCATAATAATAATTATGTATTTAGGTTCGCAGCCTAAGAGAATAACTCAATATCTCTTCTATTCAGATGCAAGAAAATAACTAGCATTAGTGCCTGTTGTGCCCCCCAGTGGCACAGCGGTATGTATGCGGACTTACAACGCTAGAATCCGGGTTTCGATACCCGTGGTGGACAGAGCACAGATAGCCCATTGTGCAGCTTTGTGCTTACTTATAAACAAAAAAGTGCCTGTTGCTAAAAACATGAACCTTTTCACTTATATATTTGCCCCCTGTGGCTCAGCAGTAAGTCTGAGGGCTCACCTCACTAAAAACTGGGTTTCAATACATGTGATGGACATAGCACAGAAAAACCATTGTATAGCTTTGTATTTAACAAGAAAAAACAAAACTTATATATCAATAACAAAACCACGTTGATCGATTATAAAATACAATATAATACAAAGAAATAAATTAGGCCAACACTTGGCGGTAACATTAACTGGATAATCCTTTTACAATTAAAGTAATTTTTAATTATTTCTTTTCAGATTTTATATTGCTGTAGTTTAATTATTTTTTTCGTTCCTTATATCACAAGATATTGATTAATCTATCTATTACATAAAGTAGCAGTTGGTATAGACCGAGCGTGGCCTAGAATCTAATAAGCTGAGCTGCGGATCAGATGGTCCGAATTCGGAGACGTCGCTGAACATGCTATGCCCTATACGCTGTCGGCGCGTTATAAAAAGGACTGTCAATTCCAGTATTCAGTCCAAAGAGTGCTACAAAGTTCTTACGGTGCAGAGCACAGCTGACTATTGCCTTCCTTCAGGTCAATAGCTCAAAATTATGGACAGGTTACACCTGAATCCTAGGACTCTGTTACCTCGCTGCTTAGCCCACGTGCGAACTTCTTTTAAATATTTTCGGCAGTGAACCTAAATACATGATTATTCTTATGATATATAGTTAAATTCAGGTTGAGAATTCCAATTAATTAGTGGGATTTTTGATAGCAGCGTATCATTTAAGATGGGTGACATTGTGTAGTTGAGAAAAACAAATAAACAGTATTTATTATCGATATCATCATTTCGGGATCCAGCTTTTCTTCAGGTTATAGCAAAAAAATGTTAAAGATAAATTGATTGAATTGATTGATTGATTAAAACGTTGATATAACAATAGCATTATGTCATGGCGTATTGAAACGTTGATATAACAACCTATATGATAAATCTCAGTTGCATTCATGTATTTATGTTTTTATAGACTCCTCCTATAATTCTTGATAAAGAACTTGAAGATTTGCCAGTTTGCTTTGACCACACAAAACATAAACAAAGCAAAGTTTTCGGAAGAGTCGTCAGGGGATCCCAAAAATTGGAAATCTAATTTTGTTTGGGTTTTCAGCTTTCAGGTTTACATGAACCAATTCATTTTAAAATTGGTATACACGGCTAAGGGTAACATACAAATATATATATTCACACGCTCAGGGGCTGTCTACTCTAATATAACTTTACCGTAATATACTAGAGGGACGGCAGCTAGTTAAAGGTACCCACATCCAACTCTTGGGCTACATTTGTCTGTAACTCTAAGCAAACAATCCTAAGCGCTTCCTAACCCTCCGATTGCTTATCTGGGACCTCCAATGTGAAAATGTCGAAAATCTAAATGTAGATACTAGCACTGAACGACCCTTCCTTACATTTCCATTCCAATTTTCATGTAAACCCGTATATCCATTCCTGAAAAGATTGTTTGTTTTGTTTGTTTGAATTTATCCACAAAGCTACACAATGGGCTACCTGTGCTCTGCCCACCACGGGTATCAAAACCCGTTTTCCAGCGTTTTAAGTCCGCAGACATACCGCTGTGCCACTGGGGGGCCCATTTTTGAAAGTCCCCAAACCTGCTATGACGTCCATGTAGAAGTTCCAGTTTGAATATTTCTAATACGTGAATTTAAGTTATAGTTTTTATGAACTCCTTACTCGTTAATACCAATTTTAGTTCCCCGGTGGGACAGCGGTAAGTATTCGGGCTTACAACGCTAAAATTAGGGGTTCGATTCCCCTCGGTGAACACAGCAGATAGCCCGACATGGCTTCGCTATAAGAAAACACACACATACATTCAGCACCTTTTGCGCAGAATCGCGATGAAATTAGAGGTTGTAGAAAAGTATCATTACGAATATCTGGGGCATTAGGACTTAGCGTAAGTTCAGTGGTGTGTATTGAATCATGTGCAACATAATTAAAATACAGGTAGGAATAAGCACTTTGATCACATTCAATATACACTGAGGAAAAGTTCTCGCTGCACTCCCCCCGTTTTTTTTGTCACTTGGTTGAAGCTCTTCAGTCACACAGAACAATAGCAAAACAACGCCCAGAAAATACCATCATTGTACGGTTTCTTACTGGAGCTAACCAAGATGTTTCAGATTATACAACAGCGATACTATATACACACTTAGAGAGTGTTCTCGTTGCATTTTATATTTTGGGAGATCACAACTTATGTTCAGCAGAAGTGAAACAGACACTTATATAGCGTTTATGTTGCACTTTCTTTTCATGTTAACCACGGAATTCCAGTGAGCCCTTAAAGAGGTCCCCACTGTACTTCTTCCTTGCTTTGCTAACCACACAACAGGCCCCAATGCATATACAGAAATAATAAAATACATGCCTGGCAAATATCCTCGATGAACTCTTTCCTTGTGATACTAACCTAGAAGTCCAAGATCACATACAGCAACACTGCATAGATTATTAGAGTATCCTCGATGCACTATTTCCTTGTGATACTAACCAAGAAGTCCAAGATTACATACAGCAACACTGCATAGATTATTAGAGTATCCTCGATGCACTCCTTCCTTGTGATAGTAACCAAGAGGTCCAAGATTACATACAGCAATACTACGTATATTATTAGAGTATCCTCGATGCACTCTTTCCTTGTGATACTAACCAAGAGGTCCAAGATTACATACAGCAATACTACGTATATTATTAGAGTATCCTCGATGCACTATTTCCTTGTGATACTAACCAAGAAGTCCAAGATTACATACAGCAACACTGCATACATTATTAGAGTATCCTCGATGCACTCCTTCCTTGTGATACTAACCAAGAGGTCCAAGATTACATACAGCAACACTGCATAGATTATTAGAGTATCCTCGATGCACTATTTCCTTGTGATACTAACCAAGAAGTCCAAGATTACATACAGCAACACTGTATACATTATTAGAGTATCCTCGATGCACTATTTCCTTGTGATACTAACCAAGAGGTCCAAGATTACATACAGCAACACTGCATAGATTATTAGAGTATCCTCGATGCAGTCTTTCCTTGTGATACTAACCAAGAAGTCCAAGACTACATACAGCAACATTACATAGATTATTAGAGTATCCTCGATGCACTATTTCCTTGTGATACTAACAAAGAAGTCCAAGATTACATACAGTAACACTACATAGATTATTAGAGTTCGTCCTTGGATTCTTAATGTTTGTCCTTACTTTAGTTTATTAATGTTTCTTCCACTTGTGTGGTCCCCCAATGGGAAAGCGGTAAGTTTAAAGACTTAGAACACTAAAATCTAAGGTTCAATTACCTGCGGTTGGCACAACGAAGAGCCTAATATGGCGTTATTATAAGAACAAACAAACTTGTATATGTTTTTGTAGAACCGGGTTTTATGGGGTTAGCTACTTAAGGTTCGTCCTTGGATAGTTTCTTAATGTTAGTCCTTCTTTCAGTTTCTTTATGTTTGTTCTACTTGTGTTGTGTTGTGTTATGTGAGATTCGTGACTTAACTTTCTTTTGAATTAATATAGAGCCAGGTTTTATGAAGTTAGTTTCTTAATATTTATTCTATGGTTAGTTTTTAGTTTCTTAATATTTATTCTATGGTTAGTTTTTAGTTTCTTAGTGTTTTCCCTAGGGTAGTTTCTTAACGTTTGTTCCTCTTGTATGTTATTGTAACACTGGGTTTTACTATAACACTAGTTTCTTAATGTTATAAGCCGAAGGAGTGATTTTTTTAACGTTCTTTTGAAATAAAGCGGTAAATACTCTGTGTAAATACCATTTGTAAACTGGTTGTGACAAATATTGAAGAGTGGCACAGATCTATTAAAATTCAGTGTACTTGACCTAAATACTTGTATTCAAATTTGTATTTTAAAGGCAAATTAATGAAAAAAACATATAAGGGAGTAATCAAGATGTTGTTTCAGTATCTACAAGTTAAATTACAATCACTACCATACCAAGTTAAATTACAATCATTACCACACCGGCCATAAAACAAAAAGAGTGTCAGCCAGTACATGAAAAATTTGCACTTTGGGACTTTAAGAAACATAAACAAAGAAATAAGCTAAATATGTTTTATGTAAACTTAATACAACAGAAAAAACCTATATTAATGAATTATATTTCACTCACTGCATAATCTTATTTACCAACAAACTTTATAACTATAACAATATTTCTATAGTAATCCAAAGCTTGTTTACATTGAATAATAATATAACAAGTTTTTATGATATATATATATATATATAGCAGATAGCAATATAAATTTCACCGGAGAAAGAAAACGTATATGATACATTCATATATTTTCAGAATTATAATTCTGTTGATAAACTTCTAAAGAATTTATATCTAAATAAAAACGCAAGGATGAAATTTACTTTTGAGAATTAAATTGATCATAGATTCTACAATTTAGAACAAGAATGGACACAAAAGTATATCATACATTCATTAGTTTGTATTCATAATTTGAAAGCTTCACCTTCTTTAATTAGTTGAATGGAGACCTAAAAATGTCAGAAAATAAAAATAAACTTTTAGTTATAAGTCTGTTGATCCGATGACTTTTCTGACTAGACTTACTTAATTTATTTAAGCATCTAGTTTCATCCAGTTATGTTATCAAATTCAGTAAAGATGTATATTCCAGACCACGGTACAGTTTTTAGTTTTAAGAACAGAATAAACAAAGTCAGTTGTTCTCTAGTTCTGTGAGGCTTCAAGCACAACCACGGATTTATTGGATCTACTTCTGAAGCTTTGTGGTCGTGCCAGTGAGCATTGTGATGTTAAAAGCTTCAACCTCGCCAGTTTATCCAATCATTGTCTGAAAAAAAAGTGTTTTACAGTTTTTTGTGCCATTTTACGAGCTTAGAAGGAGTTTAAACTTCGAGTCTTGGAATCTCCTTCCATTAATAACAGAAAACCGAAAGGTGATTACCTACTTCTGCGCCAAAAACAGT
>NW_013666643.1:151120-158786 GCF_000517525.1 Limulus polyphemus | reverse complement strand
TCTCCTTCCATTAATAACAGAAAACCGAAAGGTGATTACCTACTTCTGCGCCAAAAACAGTGACTGTTTTACTGAAACTAAGTAAAGTTCAAAAGAGAAGCGTTTTAAATGGGTTAAAACATTAAGAAAAAGAAAAGAGAGAGAGAGAGAGAGAGAAAAAAAAGAGTCCGAGAATGAAAAACATACAAGATATGATCTCAAAGATACAAAAATTGATAATTAGTAGTAACTGAACGTTTATTTATACGCTGTTTTTGCTATGAGCCAAAAATAAATAAATTCATGAAGTGAATCACAATTTGTATAACTAAGAATGAGAAATAAATTTTTAGTTGCTCTATGTACATTATTATATAATTTCATTATATATAGCACATATTATCTTTTCGACGATACCTCGATTGTAAACCTAATAGTTGCTTAGCATAAAAAGTAAATTTTCAATCATCTAGCGCCCTCTTTCAAAATTTTTAGGTAATTTCTTCTCGGTACGATTTTAGTCTTTAAAATCCTAATTCTTTTAGAAACAATGTTCGTTTTCAACATCTGAAGTTTGAAATAAGACTACAATTCACAGAATAGCATAAACAATTTGACTAATTGTTTCTATAAAATGCTGTTTACAGGCAATTTTAGGTATCTTCCAACATTTTATATACACCATGTCAATATTATGATAATACCGTTTAACTATAAAACACATAAAGTCGTAAAATAGCTTTTAGAGAACAGATTTTGGACATCACTTATCTGGAAGTACCAACAATTTGTTTTACATACCAAATTCTGAGCTTATTATATTGTAAGCTACACTTTGGATCCTCTTAATAGTTAAAGTACCTGCGAAATGCATTTACTTTTTACATATTATTGTAAACAGAGTTGCATCATGTTACATCAAACCTATCATATAAATGAAGCAATAATATGTTTCGCTTGTTCTATTAGTGAAAATTTTGATCAAACTAAAAGTTACAGCTTTGATGAAATCTTCGTTTGTTTAGAAAATCTTGTCCTATCATAAAAAGACTAATATAATTACTGTGAATAACTACCGTTTTACTCATTCTAATTTTGAAGGAAGGCAATTAGTCAACACAACCCACCATCAACTCTTGGGCTACTCTTTACAAGTCAATGGTGGGATTGACCTACACTTAAAAACGTGCTCACGTTTGAAAGGACGAGCATGCTCAATGATGGGATTCGGTCCCGCAATTCACAGGTTGTTAGTCGAGCGCCCTAACCGCCAGGCCACACTAAGCCAGATGTAAAACTAAAATGTCGAGAAGGTTTTTTTCTTGGTAATGAAAATTAAAAACCTTAATTATGTCTAAACAATACCAGTCAAAAATAGCAGTGATAAGTCTGTAACATACAGGTAACAAAACAAAACTCGTATTTCAAGATGACCAAGTAATACATTGGTATTTTTCACATCATTAAACAACTGAACTTGTTTCAGCATTTCATTCTAAATGTGTCAACAAAGACAAATCAATTTTGTCACGTTGGAAGTCTGAGCTTATAAATTCACAGTTCGCCACCACTCTTTAAACAAAGAGTAATCCTAAGTAGCTTTTTGATAGTAGTATTTCAACTTATTTTTATAACGTGAAAAACTAGGGTTAATTTAGTTTTTGTGTGGTGAGAGTTAATGTAGTTTTTGTATTTCCATTTGTCCTTACGTTAACTTGTTCTCAGTTCTTGGATTAAAACTGTTGAGACAGACACAGAAAGAAACACGTCTATCCTCCCTACCAATAAAGCCAGGCGCCGCCTCCCCTCCAGTACCTCAGAGGTCAGTCTTTGGGCTTATGACGATAAAAATCGGGTTTCAATGCCCGTGGAGGGCACATCACAAATAGCCCATTGTCTAGCTTAGTCCTTAATAACAAACAAACAAAATAAAAACATATAGGTTTTAGGGTGTTTTAAAGACATTGAAGAGAAAACGACTTCGAACAGGAAGTGGGACCAATATATGTCGTCAAGCATCCTTTGATAGACACCTAACCAGCTTGTTTCAGCATTATTTAGAATCCGCTCGGAATATTCTTGGTATTAATGCTTGAATTACAATTATAGGTCCGACTTTAAACTTGTCTTTTCAAAGCAAAATTAATATTTACAATAAAACTCTATCTACCAATTAAAAATTCGTATTTGATACATATCGAGTTTAGAAATAGACACGTTTTCTCTTTTAATTTTTCAATAAAAAAAGTTTACATTTCTATTGGGCTGATGCTACCTCTACTGTTGCCCCACCACAGTGAATCAATGGGAACCCTGATGACTTATAATGCTAAAAATTGGGTTTTCTATAACCGTGTTGGGCACAGCACAGATAGCCCATTGTATAGCTTTGTGCTTATCAACAAACAAACGTTCACTGTTGGCTATGAAGAACTGGAGCTTAGGAATTGATGTATTCATTTAATAATGTTCAACTAGATTTGATTTTTAACCGATACATGTATATTTTCATTTATGTACTCTGTTGAAAAACAAGCTTGATTTATTTTAATAAGATAGCAATGTTGTGCTATTTGCATTACATCTTATTTTCAATAAAATTATAACAATTGACGGTTTTCATTTCTGTTGTTACACTATTATTTCAGGTTCTCGTAACTAATGTTATAATGTACCTAGATTATCAAGGCTATTAGAAACAATAGGTCTATATCGAATATTTCAACTATGCCGAGGCGGTAATTTAGTTTTTCAAGTAAATTACTGAAAAGGGAGAAATATTGAGAAAAATATAAGGCGTAATAGAATCTGTTCAAGGTTTTGACTAGTAGTCTAAAGAGATAGAAAGTAGAAATAATACTAATGAATAGGCCGAAAAACAAATCCTGGAAGACAGGCTTAAAGACGATATAAAAGTCGAAGCGAACAGGTACAGGATTTTTTAGTTAATTAATGTTTATACCATAGAAGTGTAAATCCTAACGACTGTAGGTGTTCAAACTGTATTGTACCGTCTGTTATTCATTTATATTTTACACCTTGGCTTTCCTGAAACTCGCATGCAGTTACAGATAAATACCCCATTAGCTAAATATAAAGATAAATTCCAGCCTTGCTAAAGCTTTATTTGGGCAGTCAATTATTTTTTTAAATAGTCAGTCATTATGCGTCTGTTTGTATGCCAACTTCAAACGCCTGTACTTAAGTCTGTCAGTTCGTGCGTTTATGCTTCTGTTACACTGTGGTAATCTAATTTTCGCATGATCCTGGATCAACGCTGGTATCTCTCGCTGTTATATAACAATACAAACTACCTCTAAAATGCATCAATCAACAGTTTATTCTCTTATTTACACGACTGCCAATTCACATGATGATCCCAATAGTGTACGTGTTTACAGAATACTTCGTTTTGAACACGTTTTGCTGCTAGTTATACCATACTTACTAAATTAGTTCAGCTGTGATGGTGCGCTAATAGTGAAGTTACGGGCTTTGCTACGCTTCACTTGAAAAGGGTTGTTTTATTATCTTGATACAGTAGTGAGAGGGATGTAAAGAGTTTACTTTATATAGACCAATTTAAAGCTATACCAGGCCTTTTAAAGATTGTTTCTTTTACTTATTGTAAAGCTGAGAGCTTAGAACCAGACGTTTTCATATCAGTCGTTCAGTTTTAGATTAGGCAATCAACGCGAAAAGCCTGGGATCCTTGTTGACAGAGATATAGTATTTCAGATAGACACACACACACATACATAACTTGAAACTCAGACAGGCATTTGAGTAAGTGTTAAATAATTAAACTCCTTCTAGCTTATCACAAGCGGCAATAAAGTTATAAGTTCGTAATTACTTATATAGAGTTTAGTTTCTGACAACTAGGCCCCCCAGTGGCACAGCGGTATGTCTGCGGACTTAGAACGCTAGAAACCGGGTTTCGATACCCGTGGTGGGCAGAGCACAGATAGCCCATTGTGTAGCTTTGTGCTTAATTCCAAACAAACAAACTGACAACTAGAGTGTTTTGCAGCAAAGAAAATATCACAGAAAATAAAATTCAAGCTTAGGATAAGTCTAGTTTAGACAAGAGGTACGGTAGGTAGTCAACACAACCAATCGCCAACTCTTGTTTACTCTATAGGTAGTCAACACAACCAACCCCCAACTCTTGGGGTACTCTATACCAATGCACAATGGGATTGACCGTCACGTTATAATTCCCCCTTGGCTCAAAGGATGAGCACGTTCTGCAACGAGTTTCGATCCCGCTACCCTTAGATTGTAATTTAAGCGCCCTAACCAGCAGGACATGCCAGAACCGGTTCCAAACGACTGGTATCTTTAGCTCAAATTATTATAAGACACTTCATACAAACAAAAGGAAGAGGTGGGGACATTTAAGTAAAAATCCCCCGGACTAATCTCATGTCAGAAACAACAATAACAAGGACAACAAAGCGAAATCTTTAAGTTTTTACTTAACAATGTGATTAAAGTCTTACACTTCCCAATTTGCAAGTGTTAAACTTATACTTTTAGAGAAGAATTAAAGATTCTATCCTAAAAATATTAGACTTAAACGTTTCCTGCATTGTATATATATATCGTGCGGTTTTAATGTAAGATGTTATGGTTTTCTTTGAGAAGATTTATGGATCTGTATATCTATGTGTATATGCTTAGAAGAAAATGCTCGCATTTCTTGTGTAACTATATATACACTGAGGCATTTAAACAAAACACTGGTTAGTTGTGCCTCAATACTTTTTTAACTCTACATTTTCGCCATTATTAACACAAAGTTGTCTAACCTATTAAAGAGCAATAGCTCGTATTCAAACAAGAGGGTGGAGAAAAAAAATACGAGACTAGAAAAATTTCTTTTTGTAGGCGTGAGTTTTCCCTCCTGGTATACTTGACCGCAAGATACTCTCGTTCCAGAGAACTGGTGGAGTGAGTATGCATAGTCAACACAAGACAAGTCATTGTTTTCAATGGGGAACCACCGAAGTTTCAGGACACACGCTTTACTGATTAAAACATTCGACTGACTTATTTACTACGATTGAGAGACATACAGATAATAAAGAGAGAAACGAGAGAAATAATATTTTGTTTTGGAATTATAAAATATCTAAAATATCTGGTGTGTCAGTAAACTAGACTTATGATCAAAAACAGCGTAAAACGTACATGTCTATTGTACTGACCAACCAGAACAGCTTACGATATTTTTAATTAGTCTTTCACTGAATTAATGTTTTGTAGTGAACCTTTACTGTATGATTAAATTAACCCAAGATTAAAAAGAGAACATAATATTTTGCTTTGGAATTACATGATATCGTAAGCTGTTCTGGTTGGTCAGTACAATAGACATGTACTCAGAAACAGAACAAAAAACGTGATTAAATTAACCCAAGATTAAAAAGAGAACATAATATTTTGCTTTGGAATTACATAAAAAACAAGTATGAAGATACACCATAGTATTGTTAGAAACGATTTTGATATCCCTTCACTTTCAATACACTAGAAGTATACAGATGCACCATAGTATTATTAGAAACGATTTTGATATCCCTTCACTCTCAATACACTAGAAGTGTACAGATGCACCATAGTATTATTAGAAACGATTTTGACGTTCCTTTACTTTTAATACACTAGAAGTGTACAGATGCACCATAGTATTATTAGAAACGATTTTGTGTTCCTTTACTTTTAATACACTAGAAGTGTACAGATGCACCATAGTATTATTAGAAACGATTTTGTGTTCCTTTACTTTTAATACACTAGATGTGTACAGATGCACCATAGTGTTATCAGAAACCATGTGGTGATCGTACCCCGAATTTTGGACAAAAGAAAATAATACTATACTGACATTGTAGCAATGTGATCAGTATGATATTCCCTAATCATAAAAAACAACACCAAAATAAAAGAACCGGCGATGTGTGGTTATATTTGAAATGTTGCCAATATTAAAAGTTGTTTTGCACTCTTAGACAAATCTAATTCGAAAAATATATTTTAAAATTTTAAAATTGTGGTCCTTTAGAAATGTAAATTTATTTTTATTAAACATAAACGTTCAAGTTATTACCTTTATTTAAATAGTTCATTTATCAATGTTTTACGACCGATCTTCAAAAATTAAACTGTGCTTACTACCTATACTCAAAACGCGAATAAACTTTTTAAGTATAAAATAAGCTAAATAGTTCTAATGTTGCGTAATGTTCACGTACACGTGGAGAAAAGTACTCTACAAAATTAACCCTTGTCAAGCTGAATAAAAAAATTTCAGCTGTTTATGAGCTGATGTGTATCATAAAGTCTAAGAAGTTGAAACTGTTTGTATAACCAGATACATTTTTTTTACTGTTATACTAAAGATATTGTCGAACCTTGTAATCCTATGTCTCAGTATATGTTTGACGTTGAAAAGAAAATTAAATGAATAGTTTTTATGTTAACCCTAGAAATTACCCCAACTTACTAACAGAAGGTTAAGTGTGATCATGAAGACATTACAATTGCACTACAAGAAATATAAAAATAACACATATTTTGATCCTAACAACTATTTCTTTTTTTGCAAGACCAATATTTACATTTATACCGGCATTGTTACTTAAGGATCAAATGTTTACATTGATACCGGCATTGTTACTTAAGGATCAAATGTTTACATTGATATCGGCATTGTTACTTAAGGATCAAATGTTTACATTGATACCCGCATTGTTACTTAAGGATCAAATGTTTACATTGATACCGGCATTGTTACTTAAGGATCAAATATATACATTGATACCCGCATTGTTACTTAAGGATCAAATGTTTACATTGATACCCGCATTGTTACTTAAGGATCAAATGTTTACATTGATACCGGCATTGTTACTTAAGGATCAAACATATACATTGATATCGGCATTGTTACTTAAGGATCAAATATATACATTGATACCCGCATTGTTACTTAAGGATCAAATGTTTACATTGATACCCGCATTGTTACTTAAGGATCAAACATATACATTGATACCGGCATTGTTACTTAAGGATCAAAAACTTACATTGATACCGGCATTTTTACTTAAGGATCAAATGTTTACATTGATACCGGCATTGTTACTTAAGGATCAAATATTTACATTGATACCGGCATTGTCACTTAAGGATCATGACTAAGTGAGTGAGAATCGAATTATTTATCCCAGTAAAGTAGACAACACAAACTTCTACGTATTTGATTTATTGTGCAGAACAATGTTATTCATGTTATGGAATTGGGCAGGCCAGCAACAGGATGGTTCTCACGTAAGATGAACATCTGGGGCAATACGATGATAACATGTGGAAGGATATAATGTTTAAAGTTGAAAAGTTCCACCTGGATTCCAATGAACCATGGACTGTCATAACTGAACAACATTAAAATGGACTCTATATAGAGACAAACTAGTCACATGATTAGAAGACTGAGATTGTAGTTTAGTGTTCTTACATCAAACAGAAAGAAATCCACACTGTAGTTTAGTGTTGTTACAACAGAGAAAGAAATTACACACTGTAGTTTAGTGTTGTCACAACAGAGAGAAAGAAATCCACACTGTAGTTTAGTGTTGTTACAATAGAGAGAAAGAAATACACACTGTAGTTTAGTGTT
>NW_013666643.1:144867-150120 GCF_000517525.1 Limulus polyphemus | reverse complement strand
ACACTGTAGTTTAGTGTTGTCTACAACAGAGAGAAAGAAATCCACACTGTAGTTTAGTGTTGTTACAATAGAGAGAAAGAAATACACACTGTAGTTTAGTGTTGTTACAACAGAGAGAAAGAAATTCACACTGTAGTTTAGTGTTGTTACAACAGAGAAAGAAATTCACACTGTAGTTTAGTGTTGTCACAACAGAGAGAAAGAAATCCACACTGTAGTTTAGTGTTGTTACAATAGAGAGAAAGAAATACACACTGTAGTTTAGTGTTGTTACAACAGAGAGAAAGAAATTCACACTGTAGTTTAGTGTTGTCACAACAGAGAGAAAGAAATCCACACTGTAGTTTAGTGTTGTTACAATAGAGAGAAAGAAATACACACTGTAGTTTAGTGTTGTTACAACAGAGAGAAAGAAATCTACACTGTAGTTTAGTGTTGTTACAACAGAAAGAAAGAAATACACACTGTAGTTTAGTGTTGTTACAACAGAGAGAAAGAAATTCACACTGTAGTTTAGTGTTGTTACAACAGAGAGAAAGAAATTCACACTGTAGTTTAGTGTTGTTACAACAGAGAGAAAGAAATCCACACTGTAGTTTAGTGTTGTTACAATAGAGAGAAAGAAATACCACACTGTAGTTTAGTGTTGTTGCAACAGAGAGAAGGAAATACACACTGTAGTTTAGTGTTGTTGCAACAGAGAGAAAGAAATACACACTGTAGTTTAGTGTTGTTGCAACAGAGAGAAAGAAATACACATTGTAGTTTAGTGTTGTTGCAACAGAGAGAAAGAAATACACATTGTAGTTTAGTGTTGCTGCAACAGAGAGAAAGAAATACACACTGTAGAAAAAAGAACTCAGACTTTAGTGTACTGGTGTTACAACAGAAAGAAAGAAATCTATATTGTAGTCTAGTGTTGCTAGAACAGAGAGAAAAGAATTCACACTTTAGTTTATTGTTGTTAGCAAAGAGAAAAAGAAACCCACCTTAATGAAATTTCTCAAGAAGGGATCGATAATTCTACATTCCTATGCGAATGTAGATGCACGCATTGTTCAAGCAGATAATTCAGTGCAGATCTATTCTGTCGAAAATAATGTTGAAACTCCAAACAGTAAAGACGCGTCAAAAACGCATATGAAAAAAATTTAAATGCAGTCCAAGATTTGCTTAAAAAAACAACATACAATTTTATTTCTCTTATACTGAAGATATAGTACTGAAATCCTACGTCTCAATGTATGCTATGTCGTTTAAAAGATAATTAAATTGATAATTTTGCATGATTTGATAAACTTGCAAATTCAGTGTTCAAATTCAATATTCATTTAAATATCTACGGAGTAATGGAGTAATAAGATAGTAATCTGAAGCTGAGAAGCAAAATGACCCTCGAATATTCTTATTACTTTATATCTGGCTCCTCACTGGTCAAAGGTTGGGCATCCTTCATTAAACCCCAGAAAGCTACAATTTAAAAAACAGATTTTAACAAAAATATTTATATTATAGAGAAATATATGATCTTCAGATTAACATAGCATTTAGTTCCATTTTTGCGCGAATTATGATCATCCGGTGTATCGGATTTTTAGGTCAGATTTTGATGGATCCGGGGGGGGGGGGTCAGGTACACCTTTGACCTCTTCCTCCCCCCAACAGTAGGTTTTTGCTGTTTATTTCTGTATCAGTTGTTTCAGATTTCATGTTTACTTTGTTTTCCTTCTAAGATAATTTCTGGTGTTTTTTTATTGTTTAAAGCTTCTTTTTTTAGGTATTGTGGTTTGGTCGAGTTTACACCGCAAGATGTCTCCACGAGCTCCACACTAATGATATTATGTCCAGGTTGCTGAGGTTTTATTTAATCCACATAGCATTTTTCTGGTGATACTTCCCACACTACATAATGCAAGATTTATTTACCTAACTTTCGTAAATAAAATTTCGCATTGTGTTTTTAAGGCCTTGTTCATATTGTGAGCTAATATCATCAGTTTTACAAAATTACGCACAAATCGATGAGGTAGGTTTACACGAAGTCCTGCGTTCACACTACAGTCCATTGCAGTAATAATGTAATTAATATACACAAATAAATTAATTTTAGTACAAATAAAATAAACCATTTTTAAGTGCTTTTAAAGAACAGCTGCAGAAAAAAAACCTTTAAAACACCAAATGAACCAAACTGAATGATCACTTTCTTAATTAGCATAAAAAATAATCATGTAAAAACCAATAGCCATCTATACATACCCAACATTAACTCAAACAAACCTTACAGTAAAGCCAACAACGCAGGAGAATACGACCACATAACAAAACAATTATTTCAAATTATGGTTGTTAATGTTTTACAAAGTTTAAATTTCCCCCTTTCTTGTAGGCGTGAACAGTTAGTTACGTTAAGTTTTTACAGTCAAGTTTCTTTAACAGGAACCTTTCCAAATACCGACTTATAGTTCATAATGAGATCATTCATCAACACTGGATAAAACAGTGACCAAATAAACATTGGACAGATTCTCTGAGTCATTGTAACATACACATACATATTTATCAAAATTCGACAAAATATTAAAGATGCTTTACACATATATATATATAGATACAAAAATGAAACATCACAAAGGTGGCGTTAACTTGCATTTATTTTTTGTTCATCTCAACATAAAAGCAACATAAAATGTGCACTAAACAACTGTATATCGTATTTTGTTTTTACACTACAATTTTGCACAAAAGCCATTCTAACGACAATACTTTGGTGTATATGTATGAAACTATTTAAAACGTATGTAACACAAGTTAAATATTTCTAAATGTTGTTACAAAGACTTGTCAAAGTCTGTTTTAGTATTTTTATGTGGAAAGTTTGTTTGAAAGGATTCGATTCTTTGTTGTGATTGTAAATAGCTGTTTAATGTTGTTTTAATGGGAATATGTTGAACTAATTAAAGCATGTATTAAAACGAATTCCTTTCTCTTGTTTGCTCTTTGTGGGTGAAAGAAACTTTTCATTTTCTGTTTTTAGTGTTATTATGTGAACTGATTACGAGTCTGTGGAATGGTTAGTTTTCATCTCTGTGAGCAAAAGAAAGCTATTCAAGGTTGACTTTTACTGTGATTGTGTGAAACTAATTAAGGTTTATACGTGTAAGACATAGTCAACCATTATTAGAAGACTGTCTTGTTTTTCGATTTGCCCTTGTCTAGTGTTATTGATGAGAGGTGGAATCCCCTGAAACCGGTATTACTTGATTTGCCCTTGTATAGTGTTACTGATGAGGGGTGTAATCCCCTGAAACCGGTATTACTTAGTGGCAAGAGATGAATAGGCTAATATATTGAGCTTCATATTTATTTTTGACGTGAAACAAATTAATTTCTGTATTTTATCTATCCGTTTCAGAGTGAAAATGTAGACCAAATTAAGAAGCATGTTGGGTGAATTAATATTTATCTTTTATATGTATGAAATACAGGTCTAATGTTTATTATACTGTGAGTATGTGGATCTAATTAAAGGATATTTAGAGTGGATTAAATTTTGTTTTTTGTGTAAATAGAGAATCTGTTTAATATATGTTTTAGTAAGAATATATGGAGTTAATTAAAAATATGCGTAGATGATTAATAATTTGTTTTTTGTGTAAGTGGAGAATCTGCTTAATATCTGTTTTAGTAAGAATATATGGAGTTAATTAAACATATGCGGAGATGATTAATTTTGTGTTTTCTGTATGTGAAGAACCTATCTAAAGACTGTTTCAGTGTGAATATGTGGGCTATTCTTTCTTTAATGACAGTTTTATTAACAGTATTGGTTTGAAGTTTTAACATGCATATATGTATTGGGCTATTTATTTGTTTCTATTGTATGTTTTCTATGTTTTATTATGAGTATTATTTTGCATGATTATTTGGTACGGCTAACATATATCACCTACGATAGCTAAATCTTATGAGATATTGCTGGGATTACGGCCGAAATGATCGCTAACAGTGAGGATAATTAATTGTTGAATCAGTTCATTCTAAACATTAAAACTTTTCGTTTAACAAGATTGTGCTTAGATCGGTATATTAAATAAGTTATATTAAGTACTGAACTATTTTTAAAGTCCTGATATGTCTAAGTAGCTTGACTTGATCAGAAACTAATTATAATGTACGCTACCATAGGTGTAGTAACATAACTTTACAAGCAGCTACAAATCCAGGAATACCAAATATCGCTTACGTCCATACATCGTTACTCGCACTATTCGTAAAAAAAAAAAAACCTATTAGCTTTACATAAGAAAGTTATGGGTTTCAAGAAACGCGTACTCAAGTCAGTCAGCTTGCAAAAGAAAATAAAACAAAGAGGGCTTTTATAAAACAAACTTTCCTTGTTAGTTTCATGCAGAGTCGAATTCTTATAGTATATTGAGACAGAAAGGAAACTAAATGAAAGCGAAACACATGAAACTGTAAGAAACAAAACATAAAATGCATCAAATGTTCTTATCCCTGAAGTTTTCCAATAAATAAAAAAAGCTTCAAAACGAGGCAAAACATTTCAAACTGTAAAGTAACGAACTAAGTATCATAACGCAGAGAAAAATAAAGAAATATTCTATTTTACTGTCATAGACGTTCGTGAAAAAAAAATAAACAGTCATTCGATTAAAAACGTCTTCTTTCGGTCTGTTTTACGTTCTGTGAAACTGTTTTTTATTCGCTGATTTGTTGTACATTACTTGCACAAACGTATCAATGGGTATTCTAAGTTTTGATATAGTTTGAAAAACAACGTCACGTATTGTATTAATTCACTCCCTATCTTAATAACGTAGGTACATTAACTATTTTTAAAATCTCTCTCAATCTTAATAATGTAGATATATTACCTATTTATAAATTCACTCCCTATTTTAATAACGTATATATATATATTAAATATTTGTAAACTCGCTTCCTATCTTAATAACGTAGTTATATTAACTATTTATAAACTCACTTCCTATCTGAATAACGTAATTATATTAACTATTTATAAACTCACTTCCTATCTCAATAATGTAGATATATTACCTATTTATAAACTCACTCTCTATCTTAATAACGTATATATATATATTAAATATTTGTAAACTCGCTTCCTATCTTAATAACGTAGTTATATTAACTATTTATAAACTCACTTCCTATCTCAATAATGTAGATATATTACCTATTTATAAATTCACTTCCTATTTCAATAAC